>NC_045171.1:18288285-18320785 GCF_900700415.2 Clupea harengus | reverse complement strand
CCAAACTCCGTAGATGGTCGTATTTGTACATAAAAGTAGTTTGTTTGACTTTTTTTCGCTTAGATTTATTTAAAGTTACCGAAAAAATAGACACTGTACAATGTAAAAACCCCGTTATTGTAACTGAAAAATACATCTAAGGGGATTTGTGAGATGTCTGAGCCAGCTATCTAATGTTAGCATGCTACTACCCACAATGTAAACAGCTCGCTAGCGGCATGATTGGTTTGTTGACCTGTCAATCTCACTATAACGTCTCCGTTATCAACACAACCCCATGTGCCAGACTCCTCCTCTGTCATCCGTTGGATCAACGCATTGCAACGCAAACGCCTGAGTCAGCCGTGAGTGAAACGGACACATCCATTGACATATGCAGTGTGAGGAAGGTGGGTGCACTCACCATTAGTACCCCTAGTGACCACCAGTCAGCGCTCTGCGTGTGACCCCTCCGGTTGACTACCTCTGGAGCCATATATTCTACTGTACCACAGAAGGAGTAGGCCTTCTTCTCATGGTCTACTGATTCTTTACTAAGCCCGAAGTCTGCAACAGGAGCACAATCAGTCAGGTTCTCCCGCTCACACATACTGCTCACACACACACACACACACACACACATACACGCACAGCATAGGACATTACCATCACTATGGTATTAGGGACTGATATGGTATTAGTGGCTTTATCTTGTACTTTTACAAATATTCAGTTTATCAACAGATTTTGAGATTCAATAGGAGCAAAATATAAAAAGCACCTCATGTGGTGATGGCACTCACCTGTTAACTTGATATGTCCAGCTTCATCAAGCAAAATGCTGAAAATTAAAACCACATTCTCCAATACAGGTACAGAAAAACATGGCCAAAAATCAACAGTTCAACAGAGGTTACATCAGAAAACGCTCTATTCAACCCTCCTAATCCAATTAGGATTTTTAACATACTGTTTTTCACATGAGAGTAAGCCTCTTGGAAATTGAGAGTTGAACAAACAGTTTTCGGTACAGCAACAGGAAGATAATACTTTAATGATTATCTAAAAAAAATATACTGCAATAGTATGCATATGCATTAGTTACCATGAGAACTTTCTACATTTCAATTCTATATTTCTGTCCGCCATATGACAAGAGAACGATATATATGAAGAAATGCGACAAAATGTGTTTTTGTTCTCTCCCTCTCTCTCTCTCTCTCTCTCTCTCTCACACACTCACTCTCTCTGTGTGTGTGTGTGTGTGAAGCACCTTTAGCCTTCAGTAAGATATGCAGACTGACCCTTCACGTGGTCGAATCTGAGTTAGTGGGTTTACAAAGAGCAGAGGGGAGGAAGGGGGAGGGGGGGGGGTGCAGAGATACGTTACTTTTCAGGCTTCAGGTCTCTGTAAACAATGCCTAGGTTGTGTAGATGATCCAAGGCGAGGGCCAGCTCTGCAAGGTAGAATTTCACATCCTCTTCTGTAAACATTACCTGGCGGAAACTGGACAAATTTACTCTCTGAACTTTTGAGCAAAGAATCAGACAAAACAATACAAACAGCATCATCATCAATGGCAACATTGAAAAATGAAGGTTAAAACAAAAAACATACATATGTTAAACAGACAACAGCTATGAAAAGACTTCAACGGGCAGAGGGTGAAATTGATTACGCAATTATTTTGAACCAATTTCTTCCAGCTAATGCATACATTCATGTTAACATTTACCTTTTGATCCAACAATTGTCTATACCATAATGATAGCAAATGACACCAACCTATGCATTGACCTTCACAGACTATCAAACATTATTAACTACAGAGATAAAAACAAAGGCCTGATGAGTTACTGTGACTATTATGAGACTCTGAATGTTATTCCCCAGACCCCTTCATATTATCATGTCCAATTTTAAGACAAACAAACAGAAAAACAAACAAACAAACACATCTACTTCCTTAAGGAATGGTGCATCTACAACATCCTGATTCTAATTTATATTACTGAATTCACCACGTCCGAGTAATAAGTGCTACGGCATCACCTTGATATGAATCACTAGCGAACTAACAAAGTAACAACATTCGTCTCGATGAAAGATGACACGATATTTCCAACGATAGCCCTTCATTGACCGCTATTTGATGAATGCTCATCGGCTGAATGCCACCATGGCGCAATCTAAGGACTCTGAATAATAAACTCGATATTTTATTACGCTGCACCCCCCCTCTCTGCCCTCCATGTTTTCAAGGCTGCACTTCTCGCCGAGCTGCTAGTGCCTGAATGTCCCTCTACACTTGATACAGGCTGACACAATGGATGGTGACATTGACAACTCCCTGCCTGCCAGCTCCGTCTGGTGTTCGGATGAATAGACTGCAAACTGATAGTGATTAAGGAGGGGTACAAGGACGCGTGCACGACTGACACGGGCACTGGGCTGATATGACACAAACTGGTTAGACCAGTGCAACTCCTTTCAGCCAGATTCTTCAATGCTTTCTTGCTCCTCGACATGAAGTGGTGAGCTGCACTGGGCTAAAGCCACACGTTAGCAGTGTCATGTGCTGCAATTAAAGCTCATTTCAGTTGGAACCGTTTTGTCTAAAACATGTAGAAAAGATTCTATTCAAGTTCTGTTCTGTTCAAGGCTACCATATGTGTATGCATGTGTGTGTGTGTGTGTGTGTGAGGATAGGGTGTGAGTTTTCGTGTCTATCTGATTGTGTGCGGAGTCTCAGATTCAGTCCTCTGACTTTAAATAGCTAGCGCTGGTGTTCCGGTACATCTTGTGAAAGGGCCCATTTACCGACGCTAAAGCAGCTGGCGATTACAGGTAGCTATAATCACACTGTGCCACACAATGATCATACAAATTTGACACAGTGATTACACATAGTTTCAGTGTATGGGCTTTTTACTTAACTACAGATGAAAACGAGTTTGTCTGAATCAAGTCAACAATCATGTTGTCAACAATCATGTTGTAATCATTGCACTATCATTGATGTAATCACAGATGTTGATCACTTCAGACCGTCTCTGTTCGATACACAAATAAATAAATAACCGTAAATAACCGCATGTCGGACCTAATGTATTTGTGGCTGTCCAGACAACAGAGGGAACAGAGTGGTAATAAAGCTCTACTCAAAGTCAGGATAAGTGTATGTCTGAGGAGGTGTGGTCAAGACGGAAGGAGGCGCAGTCCTTTATCACGGAGGAAAACAAGCTAGCACATCTACATTCATGTCATCCAAGAGATGTTGATCACTGCGCACCAATCGCAGCACGCCTCGGACACAAAGCGGTATTAACGTGTGTGTGTGTGTGTGTGTGTGTGTGTATGTGTGTGTGTGTGAGGACGGATGTGCGGCTTAAGGAAGAGAAAGGTGTGCTTACCTCTTTGGATAAACGAGTAAATACATCTCCACCCCTGAGAAAATCCAAAATTAAATAGAGCTTCCCCTCTGTCTGAAAGGCTGAAGGGGGGAAACACACACACACACACACACACACACACACACACACACACACACACACACACACACACACACACACACACACTCAAGGTCAAAACAAAGTGAGCACGTCCTTTTCTTATATCTAAATAGTAGCTTAAGTATAAAATGCTTCCTGACTCGCAGCCAACAATGGCAGTCAAACATTAAATGCTTCCACTGTGTTTGTGATATCAACACACACACACACACACACACACACACACACACACACACACACACACACACAGAGCAATGTGACGGATGTGAGTTGGCCAGCGCACCCGATCGGCACGTCGCCGCGAGCAAACAGCGGCGACCTTAAACAAATGACAGGCGCTGACGGAGTGCTGGAGCTGTGGCTGGGTAAGGAGTTGGGACTCAGGCTGCTCTGAGGCGCTCGCTCCCTCACTGACTCACTCACTCACAGCCCTGCATTACAAGCAGCCCGCTGCCCTGAGAGCAAACCTGACATCAGGAACACCAGAGCAGCCTGCAGAGGCCGGAGAACACAGCTCCAAACTAATGCCTTGGAACAGAGGAGGGGAGGGGAGGGGGTTTGGTGGGGAGAAAGAGGGGGGGAAAGGAGAAGAGAGGAGAAGAGAAAAGAAGGGAAGAAAGGTGAGCAGAAGGGGAAGTGGAGAGGAGAGGAGAAGGGAGGAGAGGAAGGTAACGGCGAGGAGGAGAGGAGGGGAGTAAGGTAACGAAGAGGAGGAGAGGTAAAGAGACCAGTGGCAAGATAGGGGAGGGAAGTGGAAGGGAGAGGAGAGAAGGAAGATTGCACAAAAAGAGAGGAGAGAAGGAAGATTGCACAAAAGGAGAGGAGAGAAGGAAGATTGCACAAAGAGAGAGGAGAAGACAGGGATGGGTATCAGAGACGGAGGAGAAATGGCAGAACAGGAGAAGAGAGGTTTCGAGAGGTAGAGGGTGTGTGTGTGTGTGTGTGAGTGTGAAATAAAGAGCGTGTGTGATATTAAGAGGAGCGAAGCTGGATAATGGAGTAGAGGTGAAGGAGGAGAGGATGGAGGGGACAGGTTGGAAGGGGGAGGGTGTGTGTGTGTGTGTGTGTGTGTGTGTGTGTGTGTGTGTGTGTGTGTAACAGGCAGGTCAGTCCACTCACCATAGTGCAACTTTACAATGAAGGGATGATTCACCTCTACCAGAATATCCCTCTCCATCTTTGTGCGAACTCTGTCCCTCACTGTCAAAACAAAACACAAACACAGTGATGCGGATCAGTGATGAGTGAGTCATTTTGGACTTTTTAAATACATCAAGTCAAATCAAACCATTCCATATCAGTGAGGCTCCAACAGGCTATGACCAATTAGATATTAAACACAAAGTCCTCATCCACCCCAGCCCTCACCAAAGCTCCCCTAACACACCAGACTTTTTCAAAAGGCTGAGATGTAGTCCATTAGCTTGTAAAAAGCATATTCCAGAGAGAGAGAGAGAGAGAGAGCGCGAGAGAGAGAGAGAGAGAGAGAGAGAGAGAGAGAGCGAGAGAGAGATGTTGACGGTCAGCTTGGAAATCAGTGAGCGTGATTCATACGAGCAGTTGTGGAGGGTGCGCGTGTTGCCACGGCAACTGTGGCTTGACGCACCTTTTAGTGACGCCTTTTTCAGCACTTTCATTGCATAAAGCTGACCAGCATCTGGACCCATTAACTTGCGCACCAGAAACACCTGAATGAAGAGGAGGAAGAAGAGGGAGAAGGCATCAGCTATGACTCAGCTTTAAACTTCTCAATACCCCACATGACAAACCATGTGACTAATATGACCAAGTCATAGGTCTTAGTCAGTGCCCGTTTATAATTAGAGATAATAATAGAATAATGTGACTAAATCACAGAGCTGTTCATCAGACACAGCGCCAAGTTCATGTCGAGAATTTTGGTCGGCCTGGTTTGTGCCTTTATAAATCAAATGAAAGTAGACACACAACATGAATTATGGTTTCTTGTGCATTTTTGCTGTTCCCCAAACTGTGCGTAACACAAAATGCTTTAGTGATTTAACTTCTGTGTTTGCCAAAGTCTACAGCTGTGTTTGACCCATACTTACACTCTTACACACTTACACAATATTGTGCTGCTGACAGACGAGCCAAACACAGGCACTTAAGGAGTACACAGCCAGAACTGCTTAGTGTGTGTGTGTGTGTGTGTGTGTGTGTGTGTGTGTGTGTGCACGTATGTGCTTAGTGTGTGCCTGTGTGTGCCTGCGTGTGCGTGTGTGTTTGTGTGTGTCCATCAGTGATAGATACAGGGTGATCTTTCTCACCTTTCCAAAGGAACCCTGTCCCAACACCTTAAGCAGCTCAAACTGGCAGGGGTCGGCCTTCTCACACCCCTCCTTCACGTGATGGGTAATGGGAATCTCCTTATACGCCCCTTCATCCTGCACAAACAATAACAACGTCAATAATAACAATAACACCATCATCATCAAAGGAAAACTAAAAAGCGGTTTCAAACACGCTCGATCACACAGATGTTTAGAAACACAGACTCAACACATGTCAGAAGTTTGATGTGCACACACATTCCAACATGAAACCCAACCCATGTTGTACTACAGGTCAACCAAGTTAAAAGCGTGTACGTAAAAGAAACACATTCATCAAATCTCTCTCTCACACACACACACAGATCCCTGAATGCGTACCCCTCTACAAACTAGCCTAAAAAAAAAAAAAAAATACACCTTAGTACTCTTAACCCGGTCTTCCCACCCCTGCAAATCCACCGTCATGGAGAGAGGTGTGCCGGTGTAATGAATCGGCCTGTGGCCATGTCTGGCAGTCTGTTCCTGCAGGGCTGGCGCGGGCTGGGGAGGCTACAGATAACGCCTGCGCCCCTTTGGGAGCCCGAACGCACCCCGAAGCTGTTTGTGATTCAGGGGTGTACGGACGTGGCCGTGACTCCCCCCTCACACACAGCAAGACGCTCCGGGGAGAATAAGTACAGGCAACCCTGCATACCTAATGATGACTGTACCAGGAGGGGGAGGGAACAAGAGAGAGAGAGAGAGACTAAGAAAGAGAGAGAGACGATTGGTTTGAAAGGGAGAAAGAGCCAAGTTGACAAAAAGAACAAAAGAGGACAAGAGAGAAAGATGAAGAGGAAGAGAATAAAGACGTACAGAGAGAGAGAGAGGGAGAAAGACAGAAAGAAAAGAAAAGAAAGAAACACTGCTTTACAGCACGTGGATATACTGCAGGCCTGCAGTGATATGATGTGATCACTCACACACTCTCCCCTGTAGGTTCTACACAACCACGCTCACACACAGCAGGCAAGACGTAGGGGCGATGACTTGTAATAAGACGGGCGGTATGAATCATAACATTCTCCCTCACAATCGCTGCAACTCAGAAACTTGCACACTAATAAAAGCTTTGGCATTCATTTGTGGAGTGAGATGGATGACAGATGGCAGATGGCTTTTTCCATTTACAGTAGCCGTATGTCCATCTCCTCAAATAACCGACTAACCGCTCATAGCCACTGTTGGATCTTCAAACATCAAAACTGGTTAGTGTGTGCACACCCCTAGTAACATCTGTCCATGTTCTCCTCATGTTTATCAATATAGGAAGAACTCAAGGCCTCAGTTACACCCCCAAACCCTGTAACAGGAAATGATTGGGAAGAATGATTGGGAAGAATCATCCAATCAATTCATGGTCTACTTGTCAATCATGCTCGGGTGAGGTGGCTGTCTGATAGACGGGTAGGTGCAGTGATTCCTGGAGGAGACGAGACGAGAGTGGACGTCTGCTCTGGACCCCTGTGGCCACATCATAGGGTTCTTTTCCTCTGGAACTCTGACCAGGAGTGGCCACATCAGTGTGCTTCTCACCCTCCTGATGAATTCTGAGCTGACCTGAGACCAGCTACAGACAAACACTGACTACTTGTTCCACGCTCAAAGGGAGAAAAGGGTGTGCAATGTGTCTCGTCTTATTTTCTCTCGCTCTTTCTCACACACCCAAAAACAATAACACTGATTGCTTGTTCCACGCTCAGAGAGAAAACAGTATGCAATGCATCTCTCTCTCAGAGAGAGAGAGAGAGAGAGAGAGAGAGAGAGAGAGACTGAAACGAACCCATACATTATGTTATACAGGGTATAATCAAAAGACAGGCCACACACATTAGATTAATGCTTAAACAAGACAACCATCTACCCACACACAAACAACTATAACTAAGCAGCGATGTCATAAAACAACAACCCACACCACACAATGATGTCAGCAAGTGAAATAACCCAAAAACAACACTGTGTCCCAGAGGAACACACACACACACACACACACACACACACACACACACACTACTCACACAGTGTGAGAGAGGCTCTCCCTCCTCCATAGGCTCATCCATGATCTGATGCCCATTGACCTGGAAGGGAAAAACACAAAAAGAAAACAACTTTAGCGCGTGCATGCACACACACACACACACACACACACACACACACACACACACACAAAATGACAACGAAACAAGACATCCCTGGATGTGGCCTCACAAAGCCAATACCAT
Organism: Clupea harengus; assembly: GCF_900700415.2. Lineage (NCBI taxonomy): Eukaryota > Metazoa > Chordata > Actinopteri > Clupeiformes > Clupeidae > Clupea > Clupea harengus. Next base: position 18,312,735 of record NC_045171.1, on the reverse strand, counting down.
CGGTTGAAAAATACACACACACATCCGCCCCTGGTCTCACCATAATGATACCCTCCTTCCTGACCCAAATACAGAGTAGCAACAAACTCGTGCATGGAGGGACACAAACCACTGCGACCCGAACACACTTCCTGTTCAAGGAACAAACTGACAGACATGCACATGCGTGCAAACACACACACACACACACACACACACACACACACACACACACACACACACACACACACACACACACAGATCCGTTCTGGGTTTGGTGGGCGTAAATGCACTGTATGCGTTCCCCCCAAAATACAAGAGTGCATTACCTCATGTTGAACAGGACTCATGAGTGTGTGTGTGTGTGTGTGTGTGTGTGTGTGTGTGTGTGTGTGTATGTGTCCAAGGCCAAGTCGTCCTTTTCTCTACACAACACCCAAATGGACTACTGCATCCTTCAATTCCAGCCAAACGTGCACTCACACACGGAGCACAGACAGGAAGTTGGTCCAAGCCCTCTGACAAAGCACTGCTTGGAGAGCCTTCTGGAGGCTTTTACAACTACTGACATTTGGTAAAGTTGAGTTGGCCTTTTCAGCCAGGGAAAAGGTTTTCATCTGAAAAACATTTTAAAAGGAGCACTTTTGACATTACAAAGAAGCCATGAATGACTTCCTAAAACAGCTAGACATATTGATGTACACAGGGTTCATAATCAGTCATTATGTGCATGTTAACTACTCCTCTGTTTAAAGGTGTAGTAGCCGATTCGGGTAAAGGGTTGTTAATATTGGAGCTCAACAGCCAATCAAAATGACCCCCTTCACTTCCATGGCCACAGAAACAATGTATTGATCGTGTGTATGTCTGTGCCGTGTGTTTGCTTCCAATTTTCAGAGCAAGGACTGTATACAAACATTGGAGTTGTTTTGAGGGCACGCAGAGAACGGACAGCTAGAAGACCGGAAGTAGAAATTCACTGAAAGAAAATAAATAAAAAAAAGTGCATTGGCTTAGAATCGCAATCCACACCTTTAGCTCCTCAGATACAGCACCCACAAAGCCAGGCAGTAGCAGCCAAACTCCTGTGTGATGAGTATGGCAGGCAGGTGAGATGAGATGAGGGGAGGTGAGAGGAGATGAGAGGAGAGGAGGGGAGGTGACACTCTGGGGGCAGTGGAATAATCCCATGACAAGTGGCGTAGTGTGTCGGTGGTTCAAGTGCATCTTTTTTCTTCTCCTCGAGAGCAAGAAACACACACACACACACACACACACACGCACGCACGCACGCACGCACGCACTCATACAAACACGCACACAAACACACACACACACTTGCACTCCCTGGCCCCGCCAAGAAGCCTGACACGTTGCCACACTGCATCTGTGTGTGGGCGTGAGGATGAGTCTCATTTCTCTCTCCCCCCTCTCACTCTTTATTTCCAGCCATCTCTGATTTCCTTCATTTCTCTCTCTCTCTCTCTCATCCCCCTCTCTTCCGCCTCCACTCAATGATGCGCAGATTGGGAGATGAGCGCTGATATCAGCAGCCAGTGAGGCTGCAGTGAGATCCAGCAGCATCCCTTATCAATTCAGTTCAATTTCCTGTATTTATATGGCACCAATTACACCCGAGATTGTCTGAAGGTGCTTTACAGAGCCCAGAACCTGAACCCCCTAGAGCAGGTGACCGGGGAGGAAAAACTCCCTATTATCAGAAAAAAACATGAGCAGATCCCAGCTCATAAGGGGGGGGGACCCATGTGTTTGGGGACGACCAGGTAGACCAATGCTCTGCTCATTAAATAAACAAACAAGCAAACAAATAAATGCAAGCCTATTTTCACATACACACACATCCAGTACATGCTACATATATAAACCTTCATTATGAAGAAAGAAAGAAAGAGGGGGGAGAGGGACGTTCTGGCGTGCATCTGTTCATTCCTTCATTCTCCTGCCCCAAACACCACCCTCACTGCGTGCTTATGAGGGATTAATCCTGCCACACACACACACACACACGTGTACTTGCGCATGTGCACACAATCACGGCCACAGACACGCACAAATGCACGCACACGCAGCGGAAGTCTAATCCATACCAGGAACCAAGTCCTGATCTGCTCATCTCTTGTTTGCATTAAGCACACACACACACACACACACACACACACACACACACACACACACACACACACACACACACACACACACACACACACACACACACACACACACACACACACACACACACACACACACACACAGTATTGAATGCCAATAATGCTGTCAAAGCATCAGATAAGATGGCCAATTAAGGCACAGAGCCCTGCCCATTCCACATGAAGATCTCAACTCAGTGGAAATGGTAGTACTGTATGGTGTCTCACTTTCACAAACATCCATCACTTGGATGATATAAGTCAAGCATTAGGTTTAGGCCTACAGAGCAACATTAGGTTTAGGTTTACAGCTTAACATTAAGTGCAAGTCTATAAAATAACATAAGGTTTAAATCTATAGAGCAACATTAGGTTAAGGTCTATAGAGTAACATTAGGTTAAGGTTTACAGTTTCAAATCTAAATTATCTGGTGAGTCTCAATGAGCAAGCTTGCAGCTTTGCCACTGCTTACTCACTGCCATTGCTTACAAGATGGTGCTGCTTTGCCACAATTTATTTTCAAATCTCACAAGGCTATTTCATACAGCTCTATGAAGTCCAAACCCATCCCAACAACATCAGTGCTAGCTCTGACAGAGAAGGCTAGCTGCTGGGAGCGCACTGGACCAGAGATGGTAGCATCAAGCATCAAGCAACCAGTGACTTTCATTCAACAACCACAGTTTGCTCCTGCAAATGTCTTCAATTCTGGAATAATGTGTAGAAATGCCATGATGACTTGATTGAATGACATGATGTTTATCTTTCAGTTTAAGTCAACAGCATTGTCACGTACTAAGGAGACCAACTGAAACAATGAAAACAGACAAATGTCTGACTCCACACAAAACTGAATGAAAAGCAGACATTCACTGGCTCTGCTGAGCAACGCGTTTCTCTGTTAAGGGCTAACTATCTTCCATTTGTTCATTTAGACCACTGTTTCTCCAGCCCTGTGCAAGAGAGGCCATCTCATATTATCCCAGCATTCCTCTGTTGACCGGGACTCTGAACAAAACACGACACCCCCACTACTTAAAAAAAAAAAAAAAAAAAAAAAAAAAAAAGACAAAAAATAAATGAGCGAAAATTAGATAAATGTCAGGTGTAACGTACTCGGCTTACGGGGGTTTCTTTTTGGGCTGGCTTTTAAAAACACTGTTGTGGATTAAGCCAGTAGGCTCCCCTGACACTTCGGCTGAGAGTGTGTGTGTGTGATGTGAAGCATGAGTCAGTAAAACTGTACTGAGCCGAGCCACATTTTCCACAGTCACAATGGGTAAAAGTGGTGTGTGTGTGTGTGAGAGAGAGAGGGAGAGAGGGGGAGAGGGAGAGAGGGAGAGAGGGAGATCACAAGAGGGCCGACGGACGTGCTTTGATCCGTGTACGTTCGCCGGAGGCTATCGGCTTTGCTCTGCCAAGCTGCCACTGGCTGAGGCTATGGAATCTGGATTCTGTGAATGAATGCGCCTACCCTGAACCCCCCAAGCCCCCCCACCACATCCTCTCCCACCCCTTCCCTCCCGCCCCCTCACTTCCTCCACCCACTCACACACTCTCACTCTCGCTTACACATACACACTCACACACACATTCACACACACATTTGCCAACATAAAAACACAGCGCAGGCAGCTGGACTTGCGGAGGCTCACATCCCGGCAACCATGAAGGGAAAGCGTTTTATGTATGATAGCCAAGCCATGGTGATGCCGTTGTGTTTGGTAAGCAGCACAACTAGTCAACACAGCACAGATTGAGGCTAAGTGTTAGCATTGAAGCTAACTTGCCAAGCCTCCAACAGTATGACTCATACTGTTGTTTATGAGGCTCGCTCTGTCGAAAGCCAGCCTGATGGCCATGCAAACGGCTGTGTGTGGACATGTGCTCACACACACACACAACCTATGTGCAGACACACATTCATAAACACACGCGCGTGGGTGGACACACACACACACACACACACACACACACACACACACACACACACACACACACACACACACACACACACACACACACACACACACACACACACACACACACACACACACACACACACACACACACACACACACACACACACACACACACACACACACACACACGAGCCAGATGGTGAGGGAGGAACTGAGAGTTCCACTTGAACTATTTCAGCAAAACTGAGACCTATCTGAAAATCAGTGTTTTACTTGTTTACATTAGCCCCCGTTATGGGGTGAAGTCTGACAGATGGCTGTCTGACAGATGGCTGGCTATGCTGCAATGTGTGAACATCTCCATCCCCATCCCTTTCAAGGCCATAACAGAGCCCTTGCTGCAGAAAGAGATGCTCATATTTTAGAACATTTATGTTACCCAGTGTTGTACACCATTTGCCTATTTCTCCCAAGGCAAAAGACTCCCCCCTCCATCACCAATGAGGATGTTTCATACATAGAGCCTATACTCAACACACATACACAAACTCCTCCTGCTCCAACCATACACGGACACCCACACAAGCCCTACCCATTCCTCATCTCCCATGTACTAATGAAGTCCCTGCATCTGAGGATGAGTGTGGGGTGCTATTGTTCTCTGCACAAACACACCTACTGCGGATCAATACCAGAGCCTCAGAATCACTGGAGGCTGCTTTCAGAAGGATGTGGTCAGCTGGCTCAAGAACAAACTGCAGCAAAGACACTCAGTCACTAGCAAATAGACATCCAAACCCCCAGTCTCCTAGCCAAGCCAAATTCAACATGGTGTATTATTAACAGTGCACTGCATCCGCTCAAAGACGAGTCTTGACTCCCTCAAGACTGTCCTCCTCCGTACTGACTGAGGAACATCATAAACCAACTTTCTAACTAAAAACACTTGTTCGAGAAAGGGTTGTCGAAAGAACTTTTTCACAACCAGTCTCTGTATGTTGGTGAGAGCATTCTGTGTCTGTAGTTGCCATTGTGGTCAAATCATGATGAAAAACGCAGGCACAAGCGCGACCATGAAGGGGAAATATGTGGCGTGCATAACAACCTCTTAGGAAATAGGCCTACACAATCGACACTGATGGACCGACTGCTCAGTGGCATCGTTAGTACTACGACAGAGTGTCCGTGAGGACGCGACGGACCCAGTCCTATTACCAAGATTACCATAAAGTTTTTGAAACTTTTTAAGCAGATCAAGCACGCGAAACAAAAAGCATGATGAGGTGTGATGATGCGGTCTATAAACAAACATGACGCGTGTCAGCATGTCAGCTACTACTAGCTTTACTGCTTACTTTAAGCTTCTGTCACTCCAAGATGTCCGGAAGAGAAAGGTTTGGGGAGTTAATTTCACTCAATGTACGGAGTTAAATTGGTCTCTCAATTTCACCACACATTATATATGTTGGCTCCGGTCACCAGACCACGGTGCATATAGTTGGGATAGCATGCATGCCTGTCTGCTTAACGTTACAGCTTTCCCCATTGCATCTGCTTCATAGCATCATCACGACTTTGGAAGAGAAGAAGGTATGCTTTAGAAGCGATATTTCCAAAATGCGTGCATCACTTGCCACCGTACACTCGACCTGGCTTCAACAGGCACGTACGATTAACTTTACCTTCATGTAGTAACGTTACAGTGATGATACAGTGAAACTGACGTGGCCAGCCACAGCGCACACACGCATGCTAGGCTAGCCTAGCCCAGCTAACATTAGCTCCTCCGCAATCCTGATGCCATAGCTAGCTAGCTTGCTACCAAACAAAGGCAAAGCGAGCCAGCTGCTGCTCCCCCAGGCTGAAGACACAACACTTGGTCAATTTTAGCAAGTTCAAAACGCCATGTCACGACTATGTCAACAAGGATGATTAGGATGCAATATAAACATTAAACATACCTCGCTACTGACGCTATGCACCTCCATTTTGTGCCAGGAATCTTGTGGCTGGACAAAAGGCATCATCTAGACGCACTAGAGCCTCGTTTCACGCAGCATTTCTTCGTTTTGCAGGCGTCGTTATCCCTGTTAGATAAACAAATGTGGGTGGAAAGCGGTGGGCCTTGCGCTACTGCGCTGGGGAGGTGAAGGGTAGCTGACTGACAGGATGTTTGGCCGAACCATACGCACACCGGGCACCCCTTACTTTCCCATAGAAGCGAATATGGCCGCCGCCACCGTGCTACCTGCACATCAACGAACCCGCTGCTGACGTCGCTTTGACGCAATTCAGTTAAGGATTTCCCCATCCTAGGCAACAGCGAGGGGGAAAGAGAGAGAGGGAGAGAGAGAGATACAGAAAGAAAGCGATGCAACGTCAACACAGCAGTGATGGTAATTGAGGCACAGCTTCAGCAGCGAATAAGAAACAGATTTAAGATGCAATACTTGTACTACCACCATCAATGATAATATAATATTATGTTTTATTATCTTATTGTGTAATTGTTGTTATTACTGAGAGTAGTGTTTTTCATCAAAGTATTTTTTACCATTGATGTTGCAAGGATAATTCTTTTACATTTTAGGAACAAAGCATTTACATTTTCCAACAACTACAGTCAGCAGGCCCCTGAAATTGAAGTGAAAATCTATTATATTCCTGAACCATCAAGACCCTTGATTTCCAATAGTAAAAGTTTACCCGTGTAAAACCCAGGCAGTCTGTAAGCTTGTCCATCCTCGTGTCCGAGCAGAGCTAAGAGGCTTAGCGTTCATCCCCTCTTTCCTGACCCTGACAGCCATGTTAAAACCCACTCACCCCCTGCTGGGTTGGGTCTGGGTATAATAGGAAGCAAAGGTTTGGGCAAGAAATCAGATGAACGTTTCTGTCCATATTGAATACAATGAAATAATAATTTCCACCACGATCATCTTCAAGTCTATTTTATTCTTTTCTCCCTTTTTCTAAAAAGAGCAGCGTTCTCTTGAGAGCATACAATTGGGAAAATCCTCTTCTCACGGACCTCATTTTTTTCCAAATTTGATCACAAAGTTCAACACAGTCCAGACGCCACTTATTTTTAACACATAATTCAGTTTATCAGGCAAAGACTGCAAAGTATGTTGCATTCAACAAAAACCCATCAACATAAAAAAATCCTTAATGAAGACACAGATAAAAGAAAAACAAGAGGCAGTGAGATAAGTTAAGGGGTATTTATTAACTCTTCAAACTACAGCCTCTCTAGACCAAAGGCATTGTGATATGCAGTAGAAAAAGGCCAAGTGGGCCCAGAACAGCCATGTAAGTCCTCCACAGGCACAGTGTGCAGTGTGTGTACCAGTCTGTGTGTGTGTGTGAGTGTGTGTGTGTGTATGTGTGTGGGTCACAACAGTCCCGCCGTGCCCCCCTCCTCCTCTGATACAGAAGACTCAGGTGGGGCAGCACTCGTCGCCATGTCTTCCTCCGTGCTTGGCTCCTCCTCCCTTTCCGGACTTTTCTCCCAGTCATCATCTGCGAGCTGAGGTAGACTGGCTAACAGTTCCTGCAGGATATACAAACAATCACATAAACACACGCACGCACGGACACGTACATACACAGACACACACACACACACCAGACACGCAGACACATTTACCAGAGGGCCACTGGACTGACCGACTTGTATGTTTACATCCTGCTGATGTTCAGCAGATGCATTCATCACATTGGCACTCTACAGGACCCCTCTTCGGTTCCCACAGGCTCATCCCTGTGGACTTTGAATGCTTACTCTCTCTCAACTTATCCTCAAACTATTTGTTCTTTAAACGTCCTTTGGATTCAAAATTATTCGGATGATTTGGGCAGTGAGCAAGCCAAGGAAAATATCTTGAACTGTTTATCCAAGCTAAAGCGTTCAACAGAATCCTTGGAAAAAAGATTATTTTGTTAGGACAGGTAAGGTCACATGGTAGGGAAAGTACTGACTTACAGGCTGGGCTTCCGTGATGACTAACCGTGGCTATTGGTAAAAGGATACCTGCCCTGGCATTGTGGCACACAATTGGGTTAGGTCCTCTGAGGGAGCAGAGGCCTATTGTCTCCCTCTGGATTAGTGGCCACACGTGTGTGCTGAAGAGAAGCCGTGGGATTTGGATTTGTAGCCTACATTTATTTTGGAATCACCCACCAACCAAAAGGACACCCTGAACCAAACCAACAATGGTGCTTAAGCTGGCCATAGTTTGCGCCTTGAGGCACACAGCCGCCGGGCAGGGAGTGCGACCAAGCCTTCGGGTAAGTGACCACTCTCTGGGGCTCCGCCAAGGTGACACACACACACACTCATCCACACTTCATAGGTTTGACTATCACATATTGAGATCACATAGGTATAGGATTAGCAGTTCGGCTTCTTTTGGTTCTATTTGTTTAGTTTAAATTGTGGATGAGGAGGGGTCTCTGCTACATGCTATGGAGTTTAGCTGCCAAGCTCTGGGACCTCTCCCCATTCTGTAATACTATCTGAAGTCTTTTTATACAGAGAACCATTTTCTGTCACAAAGGGATTCTCAGGTCTGAAAAGACTTAGAAGCAAAACCATAGCGATTTCTTTAAGGCAGAGGAAGTAAAGAGTAACAAGGACTTTCTGATGTCCACAAATCTGAGTTTTTGAGCACAAATCTGAGCACCAATAAATATAAAATAATATGATTAGGTGCAACATATTTTCAAAACAATGGTGGCTATTTTATTCTAGATTTTCAATCATATATTTCTCAAAAGTGCACTTGGACCTTGTTAATTCTTAGCGGACAGGGGTCAAGCAGAACCTCTCGGGGTAGTTCTCTGGAGTCTCAGCTAAACCCCAACCTACACCCCCCCCCCTCTCTCAACGTGTGTTTAGATAATGGAGGTCTTTATAAGCTGAACACACCTAATTAAGCTAATCCAGTTATCTGATTAACTCAGTCAGATGTGTTACAATAGGGAGTATGGCTGATGGATACGACCTAAAATACACATCACGATAATATCACAGATTTAGCTTGGTGGTGATAAATCCATGATAAGTTCTCGTAATAATTTCTTGTATTGGTAAAGTTTAAAAATACAATTTGAATTGACGCCTTTGAGGCAATGAGGGCCTAGCAAATATCATGTTATGTTTAAAGGACATCAATCCTCAAAATATTCAGGACATTTTTTATTTGTAAAGGAAATATTGTTTATAATTCAATTTTAAACACTACCACTACCTGACATACTTAAATTATCACAATAAATTAATTTAGGTCAGTAAGAGGTTAGAAATGTTGGTATCTATAAATTCTCAGTTAAATGCCAAGCTCTGATAGGAAATTATGGAAAACGTATAGGAAGCTGGGCCTCTACGAAGACACTAGGGAAACACTGTTTTGCAACGCCGTCATGGGCCTCGTGCTGGGGACATACAGTACCAGTCAAAAGTTTGGACACACCTTCTCATTTTTTGAGAAGTTTTTTCTTTACTTTTTGTATTTTCTAGATGGTAGATAACACTTTTTTTGTTTAGTACATCATTCCATATGTGTTCTTTCGTAGTTTAAATGTCTTCAGTATTAATCTACAATGTAGAAAATAATAAAAGTAAAGAAAACACTCAAAAAAATGAAAGGTGTGTCCAAACTTTTGACTGGTACTGTAGATGGGATTGGACATGATCCTACCTGTCACTGGGCTACTGCGCGTCTGCCTCTGTTGTTGAGATGAGCGTGGCTCAAATACAAATGCACCAAATTTCAAAGGCTATTGGAGTTGAGGGCTAAACTAAAATGTTGAAACATGCTAAAAACAAGTGGGATGTAATCTCTGCTAATTAGCCTTGCAAGGAGGAAACCTTCCCAGAAACTTTAAAAGACATTCTTGCGACACATACCAAGCCCAAAGGGTCTTTAGCACTGCCACCTCCAATGTCCAAGGATTCCGGTTCAAGTCCAGTGCAGGACAATGCACATTTATATAAAATCTCATAGGAGCAACATATTAAAATACTATCACCTGTGAATACTTTGCCAAGTTTATGCCCACTAGCTCGGCAGTGACCAACCAAACACAGCTAAACTTAAGGATAACAAACATCTTACCTTTACATGGCCCACTGAAAGTTATCCACGCATCACACAATTAAGTCCACTGTTATTTCAGTTATGACCCATGAGGTATGCTAGACATGATGAACTAGTACATAGCTAGTTAGAGATTTAGCCTGCCAAGAGTTGCTAGTGTCATCACACCAAATCCGACTTAGCAAACAAAAAAACATGGCAGCAATAGAAACTCTTTTTCAGTGCATTTTAAAAGCACATACCACCAGGAAGATATAAAGTTTCTGACGTATATATAGAAAAGCATGTGCTTTAGATGAACAGCTAACACAATGCACTGGAATAAATGTGATGGCATCTGACTGGGGGTCATCAATGAATAGCGGCCTTGTAACCACCATTGTCAAAAAGCCCCTGGCTAGAAAAAAGTCAGCAGTGTTAGCTATAATCACTTTGAAAGATGTGTACAACAAACATGTTAACCACAATTTCTTGTGTAATGAAAGACCACACACACACACACACACACACACACACACTCGTGGCTGCCTGCAGAGTGAGAAAAACACAGCACAAATGTTTTTCGACCTGTAAACAAACAATGAAAGCACGATTTTCACAATATTCTCCTGACGCAAAATGAACGAAATGAAATATGAAATACACTAAGTGTGATCTTTTCCCTAGCGCTCAACTCCCACACTGGTGACTCCAGTTACCCTCAGGCCATTCTGGACCTGACAGTGCATGATGGCTCAAATTAGGTCACTTCCGCTTTCTTCTAAATATGACTAGTTATGGAATCTTGAAAATGTTGCCACATACAACATTATATTGAGATGACTCATGTGGCAGTTTAACTTTGTTTTATTCTGCCAGTCTGCCACAACCCCCCACACATCATCTCCAATCAGCCATCGGGTCCTCCAGCAAGGTATGCTGAATCTATAGAAGAAGGGCGCCTATTTCCTATCTATGCATTAGTCTATGGGCCTTCAGTATTTATACCCAGCCAGACTTGTCTAAGTAGGCTAATTGCAGAATAGACACACAGCATTGTATGCTAGACAATGTAATACATGCTACAATGACTTCATGCTATGATTTTATTCAACTGCCAGTCAGCCACCGCCCCCCACACATCATCTCTGATCAGCCCATCTGATGTGTCAGTATCCGCCAAAGCAGTGTCATCGGGTCCTCCAGCAAAGGGCGCTTATTTCCTATCTATGCATTATTCTATAACTTATGCATCAGGCCGGTCTAAAACACACACACCGTAGGTATTAGGCCAGCTTTGTTTAGTTCAGTGTAAACAAGCAAAGCGGTCACAACGAGAGGTTTTCTTAATGCCGATACACCGGGATCTCTGTTTAAAATGGGCTTCAGGTTCATGTGCTTGGTGATGGATTAGTCAAGCCGAACTATGCTGAGAGGTGGAGTCAGCCTCCTGATGATGCACTCAGCAGGCTTCATCATCAAGGTGCCTCGTGGCCTGTGTGTTCTAAGCTTTGAATAGAAACAAGCTTCTTGAGCCCGCTGTTTCCATAAACACAATCAACTGTCACGCCAATCAGCTGCTCAAGATAAACACACGACACAGCATGTGTCAATCTTCAGCCGGCTCTTTGTAGGCCAGGTGATTACACCATTTATATCGTGTTATGAGAGAGCAGGGCATACTGTTTACCTTATAGTCTCTAAAATGCTAAATGTTTATCAGAAGAGAATCCTTGATAATGATAGTCATACGCTTCCTGAGCAAAAGGTTGGGGTCAGTCTACTTTCCTGCAAATCTATAGCACATGATGTTTAGAAGCAGGTGGTGACAAGCTAAGGTGAGGCCATACAAAAAGGCCATAGAGAATGTTGAAAACTCCAAAATGCCCCGTCTTGTTAACCAGTGCTGCTCGTATTCTCTGCTTTATGACTCCAGCCAGAGCTGGTAGAAAAGCCTGTGAGGTGGGTTTATTATGGAGATGCTGTTTATGATGAACAACTTTCATAATCCAACTTGCACTGAGTAATCGTGACTAAATATATCTAAAAATAAACCGTTTCCACTTCCCTCTTTCAGATACTTGCAAGTCATCCCAGGTCGCACCTCTGGTGAAGTACAGTGAGTGAGTTTGAGTGGTATCTTGGTACAAATAAACAAATGCAGAAACACATGAGCTGGGTGCTGTTCCCTTTTTTCTAAGGTTCAGTGTAGGTTTGCTTTTTTCCCCAAGGCATAAATTAATAATACAGGCTGCCTTAGGGTCTGTGAGGAAGATGAGCTAACAAAAACATTGAGAGGCACATACTGAGAAACACACTAGTTGTATCATTATTTCAGAAGTGCATCATTGGTGTAGTCTTGCACTTCCCTGATGTTGGCTGGTTATTTCTGTGTGACTCAACCTGTTCACAACCTGAAATTAACATCATCTTTGCTTCAACCCACACCTGTCAGCCTCCTGTTAAGACATTTGGGAGCATTATGTGCTTTGTCCTATGGTAAAGGCTGTGTTGTGTTATGTGCTTCGTCCTATGGTAAAGGCTGTGTTGTGTTATGTCAGTTGTGAGTTGAGTTGTGTCATGTTATGTGTCATCACTGTTGCACCTTCATAGCATTGTGATATGTTAGCTTCGCAACATGCCAGTGTTGAAACATGCCAGTGTTGTGCCACTGAGGTGTTGACATGGAGACTCTGTCGACAGTTATAGACGGGGCCCACCTGCTGTTTTTCCTTGTCGTTGTTCTTCACAGCACTCAGTAGGCTCCTGGTGAAGCTTTTCAGCTCAAAGTACCTCTGTTTTTGGTTCTCTAGCTCGTTCTCCAGGAACTGCACTTCCTCATGCTGGGAGACACACACAACAAAACAAAGTGTTTATCCAAACGTTTATCCAAACACTTTGAAGATGAGCTCTGCCAGGCAGGACTCACAATGCATAAGAGTCTTATTACTATCAGCTGTGTAATGCTCAGCAGGACAAATGATTTTCTCGACTGCATTTTCCAAAGGCATCGAAAACCCCCCATGGTAACAAAGAGAGAGAGTGTCTATCAGCCTAATGATGGTAGTTGTTCGAACAACGCTTTCAGGAAACGCATCCCCAGACATGGAGTGTGTTCCGAAATGACATCGGAGCTGGTGAATGCACCCCAGGCCCCACTTCAAGGAGATTTCTGAGGAGTCCTCTGATCAAAGCGCCTCTCGAATAGCTGCTGACCCTCGTCTGATGCGAGCCAAAGATGCATCACCTCCAAAAGTGTTGCCTCGGCGGAGTTAGCAAAATCCCCAAAATGGGGCTTCATTGAGATACAAAAAAAGTACGCTCCCACGTTACTCAGCTAAACCGACGGAGGTCCAGCTAAATTGGAACTCGGGAGTAATCCCCTCCCCCTGTCTCTCGTCACCTCGCCATTTGTATGCAAAGCCACCAGGGCCGGGCTCCCGGAGTGCTCAGACGCGGGGCAGGGGAATTTTTCGCCGCTGGCCCAGTGAAGCAGAAACGTTTTCATTTGGAGGGGAAGCGGATTAGTGAGTGAGTGGCAGGTGTGACCAGCCATGCGTCGCGCGCGAGCAAGGTGCTGCGGGAACAGCGATTGGCCTAACGTGGAGGGGGAATTGGGAACTGGAAAGTTCAGTTTAGGTTCGCTGTTTGTCCATGTATCAACATTAATGAGGCTGCCTTGTGCTCTTGTGAGGAAGATGAGGTTAGTGAGTGCTTAAGAGGAAGACTTAAAGTGTGGTATCTCATATAAGTCCATTTTGTCTGCAGGTCAGCAAAGTGAAGGAGGCTTGGTTTTGTTCTGGACAGAGTTCAAAAACGGAAACACTCAAAGCACTTCATCTCCTGAATTGACCGTGCTCTTTCTTTCACAATGCGCCCTCGCTCTCATTCTTTCTCTTTTACGCTGTCCGGCCTCACCTTGAACTCCAGTAGACTATGCATCTGTTCCATGTTTGAGGTCATTATGTCACCGTCAACATCATCGTCATCCTCATCATCGTCGATTATTTCAATCTTCTGCTCAAGGAGGAAGAACATAATGATTAGGAACTTGGATTCACACAAAAAAAAAAACACAGCTCTATATCATGTTTGAAGTCAAATACATAAATCACAGATATCCCGCAGGAGTTTTAGGCACCCAGAAGCTTCCGACACATGAACACAAACATGAACAGTACTGTCCAGTGATATGGATATTTAGCTGAGAAAAGGTTGTGCAATAAAAGTTAGAGGGCACAAATACAACTAAAATGGAAAAATCCTCAGTTTTAGTTGCTGTGAAATCAGAGTTGCATATTCTTGCTGAAAGCCACACACACAAACCCACAGCCTTAGAACTCTGAGACGAGTGCATGGGAATTCAAGAAAAAAGACCAGGTTCCTCCTGCAGAGGGGAAGTTGGGTCAGAAGTCATACCACATTCTCTGGTTGCCCAGCAGTGTTCATTTCTTCCTGGCCCATACCACTCTCCATCTGGTAGGGGTCACTTGTACCATCTGACAAGTACAGAAACAAAAGGTGCAAATGATTAAATACAAAATGAAGCAATTCACAATTGACTTACAAAAGAATATACATCACACCGTGTAACATTAGTTTAATGGTCTTGGAGCATTGATATAATCTTTCATATGGAAATGACAAAACATAAAAAAGTCTCAGGTTATATTAACATGTAGTAACACATTTGTCTTGAGGAACGACTACTTGTGCATGAATGATATTAGCTTGATAGGAGTTTGTTTTATATAACCTTTTCGAAACGTCCCTTTTTAATTCAGTCCTCTGACTGGACGCTCACCTTCAGACAGACAGACGGACACCTCGTCGTTCTGCTCGCTGCCCTCGCCCGCCTCGGGGGTCTTGGGCTCCGGACCCTCGGGGGTGAGGGGTGAGGGGGGGCCAGTGCTGGACTGTTGGGGGAACGTGGGAGGACCCCCTTTGGGTGGTGGGATCTCGATGCCCATCAGGCGGTACTTCCTGCGCCGGTTGCCGATCCAGGTCTGAGGGGCAAGGACAGTCAAAGGAATTATTGAATTATTGAGTTAAAGAAGACAATCACATGCCAAGAGCTTTCACAATAATGTCATCACCTACACTCTTCATATACTGCTCCCAGATGTATGTCCTACTCTTCAAGTCAGCTGCTTTTCATGCAGTAATACAAGAAGCAACATGCAAGCTCAGAGTCTGTCGCACCTTGATGATCTCACTGTCCACACTGAGTTCCGTGGAGGCAGCGGAGATCTTCTCCCGACACACGGACCCCAGGCTGGTCATGCCGTTGTCCCAGTAACGCTTCAGACTATGCAGGTCCTTATCGCTAAACTGAGTCCGGTCCTGCAGCTGTATAGAGATCAGTCACAGGGACAGGGTTTCAGTCAAAACGGGTTCTACATAGTGCCCTTTACTACCTACAAGGGTTCGTCTGTGAGGAAAAGTTAAGAACCCTGATTTTCAAAAAAGAGGCAAAACAACTTTGGAACCCAACACAGACAACAAGCAAAAGCCAAACTCAAAGATCAAGAGCTTGAGGCCTGACAACACATTTGGGTATTTCAGGGGACAATAAGTGTTAAAGAGAAATGAATCCTGAACAGTATGAATGACAAGAGGAACAGAGAAAAAAAAAAAAAACAGGCATTGACTGAACTTACTGTTCGCTTACGAGAATTACTGACGAGCCAAGGAGCAGCTACATTGCCTGGTATCTGCTGCTGCAACAAAGAGAAACAAACAAGCAAACAAACATGTCACAAAGCAAAGACCATGCCAATCAACACTAAAGACAAGCTCAGAGCTCAAATCACTGCATCATTGATCCGCCCTGCACATGTATTAGTGTAATACATTCACTTAACCTGCATAAGACCGTCCATGTGAACCACTGCATCATTGACCCACCATGCACATGTATTAGTGTAATACATTCACTTAACCTGCATAAGACCGTCCATGTGAACCACTGGACCCACACCAAGGACAGAACTTGGCTGATTGGTAAGACCACATGTGCCGAATCACAAGGAAATGGTCAGATCCACAGGCTATGAACACTGGCCTGTTTCACTGTCTAAGACGATGCTAGAGGTGCCTGGGGCTCATACTTAGTTGAATGAAACAGAACTACCATGCACACTTCATGCGCAACTATCAGTTAGCGATTCTTTTGGCTGATAATTCTTAAATTGTCATACTGATAAAATGATTTGCTTTTTTAAAACGTACTGATATAAATATATCTAGGTATGTGCGGATATTTGTTAGCCCCGAATTCAGCATTCTTTTTTGTCTCTGGAAATGCTCTGTAAGAACTGAAATGTTTGTAGTTAACATTTCTAAGAGAGTTTAAGTTTAAGAAAACAAACTGAATCAATAATCTGTAGTATTATCTCTCATTTAAAAAGAGCCAAACACAAGACGTTTTTCTTTCTTACCTTGAGGTTGGCCATCCCCAGAGGAGAGCGTTGTGAGAGCAGCTTGAGGGGGAACCCTCCCCATCCTCCTGAGTCGGCCAGGTACGAGCTCTGCGTCTGGCACCCCTTCTCCCCGAAGAGGTCCGAGCTGGAGGTGCCGAGGCCCACTGACACCTGGTTCCGACTACTCACGCTCAGGGGCCCCCTCCCATCTTCTCGCCTGTCCATCCAGGAGGGCCCGGCCGTTACCCCTGCTCCACCCCCGCTTCCCCCCTCCCCGGCCGAGCTGTTAGTGCCGCCGCTGTTCTGCGCCCGTCCGATCTGCATCTGAGCGCCCATGCTGGCCAGCTCCTCCTCCCGCGAGTACTCGTCGTCCGCGTCGGCCGTCTCCATGGCGATGGAGAAGGTCGCCAAGGGGTCGGGAGGTCGCGGGGGTCTTCTGGTGGGCCTCGGCTCCTGCGACCCTCCGCCTCCCGCCATCCCCGCCACCCCCCCCATTGCCAGCTTCTGCTGTGCCTCAGCCAGCCCCGCCAGCGTGAACACCTGCTGGATGCGCATGCTGACATCCGCAGAGCTGCGCGGGGGGGGCGGGTGCACTGGAGCGGCCCCAGCATGGGCTGATGGGAGCGAGGGGCCCTGCGACTGAGAGCTGCCGAGGGCCCAGTGCTGGGGCTGGGGCTGGGGCGTCCCGTACTGTTTAGCCCAGCAGCGGGGGATGCCCGGGGTCGCAGCTGCCGCGGGGTCTCTGGACAGGTAGGACTTCCTAGCCTGGCCGTACAAGAGTGAGGTGGAGGGCGAGGGCTGCATCTGTGGGGATTTGCTGTGGGGTAGCGATATGGAGACCCGCGAGTGGTCCGTCCGCACGGCTGGGCGAGTGTGTGAGGGGTGTGTGTCCGTGTCGAGGGCGTGTGAGGAGGGAGCGGTTTCGAAGTGGAGGACCGGCTATGGGTGGAAGCGCCGTCAAGACGGGACGAGGACGAGCCCCGCCCGACGGAGTAGATGCCAGTGACGATGACGTCATTGTTGTTGTTGTTGTTGTTGCTACTGCTGCTGCTGCCACCACCTCCGCTGCTGTGAGGAGAGCTGGAGGAGGGCGACGAGGAAGACGAGGGACAGGAGGCGGGAGGAAGGAGGTGGGCCACCGAGGGTCCGCGCTGGACGCTGCGGGCCGCCGCCAACTCAGCACTCAGAACCAGACCCATCCCCAGGGGCCCCGCCCCTCCAGCGCCTCCTGCCAGCGCGTGATTGGCCAAGCCGTGCGGCATGTCATCTAGGCGCTGGCCGTTCTGGTCGAACTTTGATGCCAGCTTTCGTCGTTTGTTGCCCACCCAAGTCTACAGGACAGAGCGAGAGCAGGGTCAATGGTAGTTCAAGAGCTCACAGAAAGGACAGGCTCGCCACTACATTCACGCTGGACAACCATGACAGATGCCAGATGACGACATATGGAGAAGATTTTAGTTGCATCATCCCTAATCACTAATGAACTGTACTGAATTTGAGCACTTGAGCGCATCTCACTATGACAGCTTGCAAATAGTTCAAGAGGTCTAGAAAGGACATGTGTGTTACAGTGACAGATGCCATTACCAAACTTCACTGAACTGAACCGCAGGGCACTAGCCTATATGTAGACATTGACTTTCACATGGGACTCATGGGGATCACAATCACTGACAGGCTGTCGCAGTAAACAAACCAGATCATTCATATTTACAGCTGGAATCACATGCAAATAAAATTGATTATTAAAAACAAACCAACCAACCAACTTTTCAACTTCTCGGTGAACTCCCAAGATCTAGCTTAAAGCAAGCAAGTGGGAATATGTTCAAACCATGACAGCCACAGTAGCTGTAAAAACATGTAAGTGAAGTTACATCCACATGTAAAGTCCTCACCCTGACCACACTGAAGTCCAGCTTTGTCTCCTGGGCACACTGCAGTATGAGCTGGAAGCAGCCCTTGCTCTGATTGGTCATTCCATTATCATAGTACCGCTCCAAGACTCGCTGCTGCTCCGGGGTGAATACGGAACGCAGGTTCATCTGGAGGAGAGCACGCCATTTTTAAAAATAGTTGCATTTTCTTTTTTTTAAAGGAGATCAAATCAAATCAAATCAAACTTTATTTGTACGGCGCATTTCATACCAGTAGGTAACACAATGTGCTTCACAGAAGGAATCAGTAGATGAGTATAAGATGGGAAATTTAAAACAAAAGTGATACAAATATAAAAACATAAGATGGGAAATTGAGAAATTGTGTATAATTTAGATGGGAACAACTGCTTTCTCATGAGGTGGCTATCATCATTTATGCTGTTTCGACCTGGCAGAAAATTCCACAAAATACTCACAGTCTGAATGCTCCGCTTGTCCTGCCATGCTTCCATAGTTAGAGTTTGTGGAGGCACCAAGAGAGCAGCAAGAAGCCCAGGAACAAGCCTCAATGAGGAGGACCTCCCTAACACAACTAGGCCCTCATACACAGCACTTGGACAGCTCCACGGGCTGCACCTCAGACAGGGACTTCACACAAGCATCATGCGAGTTTTGGAGAAAACCAGCAACTTTCACTGAAGTTGTTTGTTTTGGTTTAGTGCCGTTTATTTGTTAAGTTCTTGTACGTTTTTGAGCACGTGTAGAAGAATGCTGTATCCTAGCATCCTGAGGCTGAGGGGGACTTCTGGCTGTGTGTTGGCATTTTCTGACACATGGCTGTTCTTGCCTAGCTGGGAGGACTCAACAGGCCCTGGAAGACAAGACACAAATATTACAGATAACCAAACAACAAGAATTCACCCTTTTTTGTCAGTTATTGTGATGTTATGACATTGCCACAGCCCAATACTAAGGTTTATTTAGGCTAATCCAGTGTATTAAATTAGTATTTTAGATAGTCTATTAACACCAGGACATATAATGGTGGGGATTTATGCAATTAAAGAACGCCAAATCCATCCTAAATTTAATCCAGAATATTTAAATAATAATATATACGGTCAAAATATTTTTGTTTAATTTAGTTCAAAGTTGTGAGAAATAAATAGCCAATCAGACCACTTTCCAGCTGTCACATCAGATAGACAAGCTCTTTAATCCATTCATGTAGCCTAACTAGTCATTATTATACAGGGTTTTAAGCAGCCTAAAGCGCTTAAAATAAAACTCGACAGAAAATACAGTTTGAGTCTATTACTGTCAGAAATGTTCACCACCCTAAGCTACTATGCTACACGTAGGCTAAATGTTATAATGGATCTTACAATAACTATATAACTACCTTCACCCAAGCCATACATTTACACCTTTTAAAGGTTTTTTTTAAATTATCCTTAAAAAACATAAAGTGACTGCATTCTTTTCTCAACAGTTTACAGCTCATGTTTTAATTGTTTGTATGGGCAAGACACACAAAACATTGCTATTTTTAAAGCAGCAGTAAGGAATTTTGGTCTAAAAACTAGTAACTATTTAAAAGTCATGCAAAAACCCAGCAAATACTTCCAATAGCCAAAGTTGGCACTGATAAAAGCTTGCTAACGTGCTTCTTTGGGCGATTTAGCTGTCAATGTCATGCTCTGAAAGCGTGCATTATAAAATATATCAATTTCAACAATACTGTTGCTCTAGTGTTCACTCTTGTGTTTGTGTAGATGTACAAAAGGGTTCACACCAAGTAGACTACACATACTCAACTCTGACCTTTTGAGTGGGGCCTTGAAATAAACCTTGAACTTTACATTTAAGGTATCTATCATATAGGATAATTGAGATTGCCTTCTGTAAACACGTAACCCCTTAATAATTCCTTCGATTTTGATGAACTCAGGACCTTAAGCATGCCTTGGATCACATATTTCCGAAAACTGTTTAAGGAGTAAGGGCTTGCTTAAATTCAAGGTAAACATGTTTGGGAGTATGTTTGCAAATGTACAGTATAACCCTTTAATATAAATTAACGGCTTTTGCATAGTTTCAGGAGCAAAAAAAGGGGAAGGTAAGTGTATTTTAAGTGTTTTATGTTTTGTAGTGGGCAGAGTACCTTCAAATACATCGTTTTCGTTTATAATATCATCTTCGTTCATGATATCCCCATAATAACCTCGTAGTCACTGGCTAATAAAGCTTTAGCTAACTTGGTCAAATTAGGCTCTGTCGCTTTAACTATACATTGCCAGACTGCATTATGCTCAGCCCAATGGACGGTCACGGCTCAAATAAACGCTGACATCTTGTAATGCCAGTTATTTTGATTTGGCTCGGGCATGGAAAGGGTTAGTCTCTTCCATCCTCCTCTTTAGATAATCCTCAGTGCGCATGGCTAGTGAATGAAATGATTACATTTCAAAGCGAATTGCCGGAGAATACGTATATCTATCTACTTCACCATATGATAACTGCTTGTCGAAATAGCCAACCAGCATGAGGAAAGCAATGCGGTAACTTTCTTACTCAAAGCCAGCGAGACTGTTAACAAACTAAAGGCTTTCATCACAACAATACGGCGGGGGCAGGCAGAGGACCTGATAAAATGCGGCTTTCAGCAGAATGCTAGCCAGGCCCAGGAGGCCATGCGCCTAGCCAAATCGAGCTGGCTAAACTTTTCTTTTCATCTCGTATGCTTTTCCCACCCTAGGCTGGCCAGTGTGTGTGACTCGAGCGATTCGCCCAGAGCCCTGCTGTCTTGCCGTCGAAAGCGTGCAAAACTGAGAGGAAAATGAAATGTGATAGATACCTTTTGTTGACAAATCAACGGCCGCTCGAATTCAGCAGATTTCTTCATGAGTCCCCTAGCCAGACAATGAAATCAAAACGTCCGATCATCAATTCTAATCATGATCGTGACGTAGATGCAGACAGGAGCCAATGGTGGCTCGAGATCAGGGCTGTGACATTTGCAACCGACTGAAAACTGAGCACTGTTGTACCGCCCACCATTGACTTTGTGGGGTAGAAAGACAGAAAGCGAGCCGAGGGAGGTCATAGCTGAGTACAACACAGGAGCGCGTCGACTGACTGTAGACAAAACATAGTTCTGATGTGACAAACCTAATCATGAAACTACTCCGAGTTTTATAATCCATGTTACAGGATAGCCATTAAGCAAAGCCTGTTTCCCCCCCCAACCACCAGACCAGGAAAACACTGTGCATCGCGTAGCATACATATTTGCTGTTTGATCTCTCAGTGGTTGAAAGCCAGGGGAAAGGAACGCGCAACATAGACAAAAAATAACATTGCAAGGTAGCTGCGAGGCATTTCCCATGTAGTCTATGCCAATAGCCATGCATGCACACATTCTACATTTAAAAAAGAAACATTGATATAAAAATATTGTAAGTGCACAGTGCAAATTAAGCATATCAATTCCCCGCCCTCGCCAAAAAAAAAAGTACGACTGAAATGTGCTGGTTTATCCATGGTGGCCTAGGCTACCTAAATCCACTGCTCTCATGAGACTAAATTAGCTGAGCATTATCTGTGACTTATCAGTGGATTTTGTGAAATCGTCTCCGGTGGATGTGATGTAGGCCTACGGAACTGTCTGCTCTCTGATTCGGGAAAGGGAATGTGTTCCAACGGTTGTGTGTGTCTCTGGTGCGCGCCGCTGTATTTTATTTCGCTGACATAATAATGGTAATTAGCCTAACACATTCACATAAGTATGTGCACTTTCAGAAAACAATTCCGGAGCAGGGCATGGATATGAATGGATAATATATTGGCAGGGATATATCCTGCGAAGCAGAACGAGACAAAGCTGTGAAAGAACGTATCTCAAACGTTCAGAATAATTCAGTGTGAAGGCTAATTGGTGTTGTCGTGTCAGTGAATATCCACATAGGGGCGCTGTATGTACTCTTGATTTTGGCACTGCACTACCCTTGTGTTTTTAGACAAGAAAGAGCATGACAAAACGTCACTGTCTCTGTTAAACTTTTTAGGGAGTTGTTTAAAGCAGGCTACCTTTAAAACGCTTTTAAACAATGATGTCGCAAAGTGGAAAGTCGGATGGTAGCCTGTATTTTACAAAATAACTTTGACCATGTGTGTCTACATATAGCCTATGTCCAGTATGTATGTATGTGCGGATGCTTTTTCATGAATCATGTTCGACCAGACTCCAGGCCTACAACTAGCCTACCTAACAGTCCTTTGCCTGCTTTTGGAGGACAATGGGGTTCCTACTTTTTCAGAAAGAAGTTTCAGATACCAGAGAGAGAGAGATGGAGTGAGTGTGTGTGTTTTAGTATGTTTCCCATATTTTGGGTATTGTGTCCCATATTCTCGGATAGGCTATCCAGTGTGGCTCTTCAGATTCTGCAACTTTCCAACAGATCCGTTCTTACACTAAAGCACTACAAAATGCCAACAGTGAATGTTCATGATCTTAGCGTAATGGCTTGGGATAGTGGCCTAAGCTTAGTATTGCACCAATTTCCCGGTTTCCTGTTCCAGTGCCCCGTCGTGTGATGCTGCAGCAGCACGCCGGAGAGAGGAAGGGAGGGGTTGCTACACTTGTTCGCGCGCGGACCTCACTTCTCTACAGTATCCTAATACAGCGCGAGGTGGGAGTGAGCAGCGGAAACACCAACAGAGCGGCGCGAGCTAGAGAGAGAGAGAGAGAGAGTGTGTGTGTGCGCGAGTGGATTGCACCACCGCATCCTTGCCACTCAACTCAACACCATGCTTTGAAGGATGACAGGAGAGTTATTTGTTTTATGTGCTGAGACCATACAATTTTGGATGGCTCTCCAATGCAACTGATATACTCGTCACGACGTCCAGCGAAACCGTCTCGTTTGCCTTGGCACTAATTCAGAAGACGTGGTGACATAGACTATGGCCTTGGTTATGGAACCTATCAGTAAATGGACAGCCAAGCAAGTCCTGGACTGGATGAAAGGTAATATCTGCTGCATGTCTAACCGGTCAGTGCGATGTGTTTTGCAGTGACACAATTTATTCAGTGATGGTGAGGTCGTGTCTTTTGCATGCTCCAGAGTCACATGCTGTTCGTTATCAGGATAGTCATTCAACCTACACGTTATTGGTAGGCTAATAGCGGAATATTTACACAGACACCACGGACGCATAATATTGCAATGCAAAGCCCGCTGTGCTCTAAAGCACATTCATTCACGGGATTTCCTCTGCCAGAAGCCCACAGCAAGCCTGGGTGTCAGCGTGATTCAGTGTGTGTAGTCTAACATTCAAACGCAGCCGTGCAGTACTTATCATCGTAAAATGAATACACCAAATGCATGTCTGGCATTGTTCGTGTGATTGGTCAAGATGACTGTCCTGTCACAGTTTTCTCAGAGAGATTATGTTATCAATGTAGTTAGCTGCGTGCACCCCAGTACCCCCCCCCCCCCCCCCCCCTCCACCTCACACACCGCCCCCATCCGCAATCGTATTAAGCGAAGACTAGCACCATGGACAGCTCAGAGTTGCCTTATATGGAAACTGCTTGGATCGTTCCATTTTTGTTAATGTTAGTGTTCCAGGTGGGAACCGACGACAAAACTAGCGAGAATGGGCCGCCGGAGCTAGAAGTAACCGAAGTAATTGTGGATTGTGAAAGTGCGAATCATCCGAAGGACGAGGCGGCTGAGTTAATGAGGGCTGTTCATTCACTCGCCTGTGTGATACTCGACCCACCGGGCGCTATATGCCACATTCGGTGCCCGGCCTTATCATCCTATAAGAGTCAGTGCATATTAACACAAGAGACCGTTGTCACTGACATCTTTACACTGGTCTGATGGCCATGTGTGTAAGGAAATGTTTGGCCTGATGGACTTAATGACAATTTCACGTATGGACCTAGACTGAGTTTCCTGTACATGGTGACACACATTCAACAATAATGGTT
>NC_045171.1:18275785-18283285 GCF_900700415.2 Clupea harengus | reverse complement strand
ATTTCAGCTGATGTGAACATGTGGAAGTGAATGAGCAGTTCACTGCCTGAGGTTAAACCTGGCATTTGGGCTAACTGACCTGGGGAAAGACCATATGCAGGAATAAAGAACGGTCTTCACTCTACACTCACATGAGTAGAACACAAAGCGTAGAACTCCCAGCCCCATTTCTGATTTCCCCTCGTCTTCCCTCATTGTCTTCCCTCTATCTCCTTCATTTGAAGGTGTTACATGAGCCCATCTGTGGGCATGAGTGTGTGTGTAGGGCACAATGGGAGGTTGATAAAGTGTACCGTTTTGTAGACACATTCTCCTGAGTCAAACCGAGTGCGTGTGAGTGAGGGGCAGGTCTCTCCATGTGGAATGACATTCTAAAAGGCTGCATGGATTCCCCCCCAGCGCAAAGGGGAATATCTACAACGTGTTTTAATGCAGTCATTTAGAAGATGTTTGTATCCACAGCATCTCAGAGTTGTGCTTGTGTGTACATGCTATCAGTGTATGTGTTCTATGCGAATGGAACCCATGATCTGGGTGGATGACCAAAACCACATGTTTCTGTTCCAAAATGTTGACCATTACTTGGAAACAGCCATAGTCTCTTTCGGTTTCCATGTGGTCAGCATTGATGCAGAGTGAAATGCTTTCTTATTGCCCCTTAGTGACCCCATACTACTTGGCTATTTACCTCAGTGCTCTCTTTACTGGAACAGTGGCTTTCCGATCAAGCCGTGAAGGAAGCTACTGGCTCATTCCCGTGGGTCTATTGATCAGCTTTGGGAGAGGCCCACAAAACAAGCTTAATAAGCAATTAGGGCAGCCTGCATATGCAGTATAGGGTCCAGTGGCTCCTCCAAGGGTGGGTTTCTGCTGTCTGTGTAAGTGCTTAAGTGAGTAATCATCAAAATGGCTGTTTTTAGCTTGGCATGGGTAACTTAGTGACTCACAAAACACCGGGGGGGGGGGGGGGGGGGGGGGGGCAGTGAGTCATGCTAGGTAGTCATCCATTTGTTTATTTAGTTGTTGCTGTTGTTTGTTTATGGTGACATGAGAGTTGCTGAATTCTTTGTGTGTGTGTGTTTTGTGTGTGTGTGTGTGTGTGTGTGTGTGTGTGTGTGTGTGTGTGTGTGCGTGCGCGCGCGTGCGAGCATATATGCTTGTGTGTGCACACCTGTGTCTTTGTGTCTGCTTGTGGTTTGACCTTTACGTCTTGTTGCTTAGAGTGCATGCTGGGAAGCAATAGGTGGGGCGACGGCCAGATAGCAGGAGTGATAGATGAAGGACAGATGGAGAGATAAACAGAACAAGAAACCAGACTAATTTAGAAAGACAGACAAACAGACAAAGATAAAGATGGAGATAAACATACATAAAGGCATGTACACATACATGATAGATAGATGGAAGGATGAATGATGGATGAATTAATGTATATATATTTATATACCGGTATATGTATATATATATGTTTGTATATATGTGTATATATGTTTGTGGGACGTGTGTGTGTGTTAACCTGTGCATGAATACTTTAGCAAACCTTCATAAAGCACAGACCGTGTTGGAACAGCATCTGTCAGAAGGTTCGCCTTGATCTCCCCCCCCTCTGTCTCTTGGCAGTCCTGTAATTGGCAAGGTAGACTGGATTACAGCACTAATGCACAAACATGTGTAAGCACCTGTTGGCCTAATACGGCACACACACACACACACACACACACACACACACACACACACACACACACACACACACACACACACACACATACACACACACACACACACACACACACATACACATATACAGACAAACACTTGCTCGCATGCACACACACACACACACGCACACACACACACACACACACACACACACACACACACACACACACACACACACTCACACACATACGTATAAACAACAGACAGACAGTCATACACACAGACACACAGACACACACACACACACACATGCACAATACAACGGATCGGCAGGGACAGGGGTGAGCAATGCCACCAACATTCTAGAAGGCTGGGCCTTTTCATCGTTCCATCCCTCAGTCAAAACAACTAAATGTCTGCACACACTGCACTGAATAGGTGTTGTCAATTTCTATTCTCGTCTCTGTTAAGTGTGTACGAGATATATTTACCACAGCTTACAGTGATCATGTTTTAAGCTGGGGGGGAGCAGGGGGTGGGGGTCAGTAAGGGTTTTCAATTCTGTGTCAGGGTCCTCTTTGCACGGAAAACTTTCATATATCTCTGAAACAAGCGCAGATGATTGAAATCAGTGTTATTGAAATTATTTTGATTAGGTGAATCAGGTGTGTTCAGCTAATTAGCTTCATGCTACTGTAACAGGAGTGCTTTTTCAGTCTCTCTCTCTCTCTCTCGCCCTCTTTGATGTGTTATTTGTTAAAATGATGTGACGCCACAACTGCACTGGTTCGCGCCTCAACTACACTCTCCTCCTGCTCCAGCTCTCTCTGTCCCTCCTCAACCTCCCTGTCCCTCCTCACTCTGTCCCTCCCCAACCTCCCTGTCCCTCCTCAACCTCCCTGTCCCTCCTCACTCTGTCCCTCCCCAACCTCCCTGTCCCTCCTCAACCTCCCTGTCCCTCCTCACTCTGTTCCTCCCCAACCTCCCTGTCACATGCCTGCTCCTTAACTGGCAGTGGTCATGGCCAGCCACCTCTCCTCCTTCAAGTTCCACCTGCTGCTGCCCAATGTTAAGCATTTTTTTTTTAAATAACTTGTCCACACCCCCCTTGCACTTTTGTTTATCCATTTTGACGCCCTCATCCCTCCACAGATTTTAGGCTCTGAGCCACAGCAATTGACACACAAAACAAACAGGACAGAGGGGGAGGGCTGGGGCCTAGTCAGAGATGTGATTGGGCCAACCCGGTGTCAGTATAGGCCGGTCGTTGGCCATTTTCAAGTGTATCTGAACAGTTATAAATGAAATGCGTAGTGCATCAGTAACTGCCTGGTATGCCATATTACCATCCCACCTCTGTCTTTACAACACAATAGGTGTTGCGACGTAGATCTGACAAGGTTTTCAATTCCCACTGTTATCTCTCTTGGACGAATCCTCAAAACTGTATTTTCACCACAGTTTGCATAGATCATTTTTTAAACTTGGGGTGACAGATTACTGAAGATTAGCCTGTTTACATCAGGTCTTCTAAATCCTTCTTCGGGGCCCCTCTGTACAAATCCCAAGCACACGTGATTGAAATCATTGTAATTATTTTGATTAGGTGAATCAGGTGTGTTCAGCTAATAAAGGTCATCATGCTGATTAGCTACTTTGTTAGGGAAAAATGGAAACCATGCCAAACCAAACACACAGTAATTGAGAACCCCTTGGCTACCCTCCTGGAGGAGATCCATCTTGAAAGACACTTATGAGAGTTATGTGGGGATATACAATAAAGACTGTAGAAGTCTCCGTTGACAGTTAAAAGTATAACAAAAGTCTGTTGCGTCCGCCATTAGGACGCGGAGAGGACGCGCCTAGGAAACGCGGCACCACAGGCCCATTTTCTGCCACCATCACTCCTGTGTTTGAATGGCGCATTATGTCAGCTATTCCTAAATTATCATGTTTAAAAACACAATTTCTTTATTAGAACACCCTTTTGCAATTATGTTTGTGCTGAAAACTGTTGTGGTGTTTAAGGAAGCAACAAAACCAGCCTTATTTGGGCTACTTGGAGCATCAGCACCTTTGGAATTGATTATGGTCTAAAATAGTCAGACAGAAAGAGCTTCCTTTGGAAACACATCAGTCTACTATTTGTATGAGAAATTAAGGTTATTCCATGTAAGAAATTGGCAGGAGACTGAAGATATCTTACAAAGGTATGCATCACATCCAGGATACAAAGAGAAGCGGGAGACCTCGGTGAAAACTGGCTTTAACCAGGATACAAGGAGAAACGGGAGACCTCAGTGCACAATTGTGCAGGTGGATAAGAACATCAGAATCTCTAGTTGGGGGAACTGGTCCTCTGCTACCATCTTTATTCAATAGTAAAGATGCTAGCATAAAACACCAGTCTCAATAGCAGCAATGAAGAGGCTCTGGGATGAGTTTCAAAGAAAAAGACATATCTGAGATTGGCCAATGAAAGGAAAATACTAAAATGGAAAGAGATACTAGTTGGATGATGATTGAAAATATATTATAGACAGACAAAACTGAGTTGAGGTGTTCGGATCCCGGGGAAGAAATAAATGAAAAGATGCCAGAGGATTGCTTGAAACCATACGAGTATGTGATAGTCTGGAGGTGCTGTGGTGCTGGTGAAGTGTGTCAGTTGTACAGGGTAAAAGGAATATTTAACCAGGAAGGCTATAACTCAATCAGCATGTCACACCCTATGAATGGCACTTGACTGGAGTCAATTGTACCGTACAACAACACAGAGACCTATTATTGCTCCAAAATAAGTATTGTTTCAAATGATGCAACTCCTGTTTAGTGAAGAAGCTGTCAAGCAGTAATGCTGCAAAGTTTGCAGTAACTAGATGGAAGGTTCTTTGGTGAAAGCACATTTTCAAGCAAAAATCATAATTTCAAACTTCAGTGTCTTGACTATATGTTTCATTAAATTGGCAGATTAATTGATGCATATATTTATTTTTAATATTTATATTATGGAACTGGTGAAGAACCCTAACCTCTAATTAGCAGCCTTTTGTTTATGGCTTTGCCATTTGTAAGTACAATGTTGCTGCAGTGGTGCAATGAGGTGGTCAATACAAGATGCAAATTGGTGAACGCTTGATATTTGCACAGGATACTTATTTTAGAATCTGACCTTTTGTTTTTGGTAGTGAAGTTACAAACTATTAAACAGATTTTAATTAGTCTGTTTCATAGTTTGGTATTAAAACACACACAGGTGCCTCTGTATTTCACCCAGAATAGCCCAAAGCCCTTGGTGAAAGTTCTGCCACATCCACATGACTTTGGACTGCCCCCCCCCCCCAACACAAGCTTCCCTCCATGCCCGTTGGGTCACCCCAGAGAGTTGGCACAGCCCGATTCAGCCTGACCTGGCTACGCTTGGCCATTTTTCATGTCAGGAGCCTGGCAGCGGCGGCAGCATTAATTACCACAAACACAAGCACGCGGGCGCCCGGGCCCACACTGCAAAGGGTTGTAGAGGAAGTGGGTCAGACCAGCAATGCATAAGACCATCTCGCCGGAACACGGCAGTAACAACTCAGGCCTGCTTGGAGTCCTCGCTCATCAGCATACATTTATATAACACAAAATGAAAGAGAGAGATTGCTGAAGATAACACACACACATACACACACACACACACACACACACACACAGAAAAAGTAGAAGATAAAACATAGAGGGAGAGAGACAGAAAGAGAGAGAGAGAGAGAGAGAGAGAGAGAGAGAGAGAGAGAGAGGGGGACAAGTGGACAGAGACACTTTTAACACAGCGGGTTGCATTCATCATTCCACCTCAGAATGGCGGGCCATTGTTCCGCCTTTGATCTGGCAGTAGAGGTAGTCAAAGAGGTAGAACGACGTCTGTGTAAAATGGACAGCTGGCATGGCGGAACAGGGATGTGATATGATAACCATAAACATGTTGTACATGATGCACACCAACTTAGTTCCTGTCTGCACATTGCTATAAATAGACACGGTTTGCAAGAGCCCGTCATTGTTTTTTAAAGTAACAGGTAGCCTAGTTAAGTGTATTTTTCTGATGTTTAGGCAATGTTATGGCGCATTCGAGACAACTTGGAATTCGGAACATCCGATATGATATTTTTCCAGCTCTGACTATAATGCATTCGAGCCAAATGTAAACACAATAATGGGGTGATCAATCATCAGTGTTTTTTCTTTCTATATGCTGGCTATCAATAATTATCTGCAACTTTTGTTTTGTTTTAACCTTTGATATAGTCAAGGTCTCTGTTAGGTTCGTCGCTATATTCATAATGATGTCAAATTGATTAAATGGCGCGCTTCACTGAAGCCGGGGATACATTGCTCCGGGGTTCTGGCTATGTCTTCATGTGGCGTTATAAGGGAATTTTCTGAGTTAGAAATCGAGAGGTCTTGAACATGGCATCATTTTTTTTTTGGTTTAATTTATTGCAAAACAGTATACCAAACATACAGTGCTCAGCACATCAGCCATGACGCAACAACACATAAAGCAATATCAAATAAAATAAGCCAGTCAATTAAACGTGGCATCATGGGTAAAGCTAGATGCTATGTTCAACCTATGGTTTTGCAACTCCGAATTGCTATGAAAATTGACACATTGGGGAGTGATTATGCTGCAGGAGGAGTATAGTATTTGTATTTTTTTTTGTGGGGGGGGGGGGGGTGGTCTTCAAAAACCAAGACAAGACTAGATAGAATTTAGAAAGTGTTTGGAGCTTTGTATTCCATTGAAGATTGAAATCCCTTTTATAGGAACTGGGTCAGCTGGAGAATAAAATAACAGCGGAAGTATCTGTGTGCGAATGGCCGGATACAACGGCAAAGAATATATCTGTTAGCATATGGTGTGTTTGTTTGTGCGTCTTCTCGCATGGGTTTCCTTCTCTCTGGCTCTGTGTGATGGCGTCAGAAGAAAATCGCAAAGCGAGATGAGTCACTCTGCCTTTCGCAAACAGCAGTCACAGAAAAATTGCACTTTTGGAGGAGCTCTCTCCCATGACGAGCAGTTAGAGAAAGGTGTCTTCACACCCGGGCTCTGGTGGCAGCTCTGATTGAGCAGCAACAGCTGGTGTGAAAAAAACCCAACACATTTAGGAAAACTGTGAAGACCTTGTGTGAACTCTGTATCTGCCTGTGTTTTTCTGGATGAACATGTTAACAAAAAAAGCACAAATTGAATTCAAGACACCATTCAGCAGTTTCACAAGTTTAGAAATATGTTAAGAGCACACTGAAACCTTAAACTCACCTGTGCCTTTGGCTATTAAACCCCTAATTTCAGTCTTATGAAGCCACTCCGGGATTCTGTTGGCTTGATTCATACAGGTATGGGACACTATCCTTGAAGCATTTTAAGTTTGTGTTTATAAACTGAAACTTCCATAGTACATAGTTATTTGTGTTATACTGCAACTACATAATAGATCACATCCAGTAATATTATTTCTATATTCACTATACTATATTCTATATTTTTGGTTTGTTCAAGAGAACATATTCTCTTGAGTTTCAGATAATTAAACCCAAATCACACACACACACACACACACACACACACACACACACACACACACACACACACACACACACACACACACACACACACACACACACACGTGTTTGTGTGTGTGTGTGTGTGCTCGGGTGATCTAACTCTTGGGTCCATATGGCTAGTGTGTGTGTAGGGAGCAGTTGTGTTGTCTTGGATCAGGTCTCTGTGCTCAATCTCCTTCTGCCCTTTTCTGAGCTGCTCACTTCCTCCACACTGGAAGACCTTCTGTA
>NC_045171.1:18245785-18265785 GCF_900700415.2 Clupea harengus | reverse complement strand
CTCTCTCCCTCTCTCTCTGTCCTATGGAAAACAGAGGCAAAAGATAAGTCATAAACAGTGTTCGTAGTCGTTGCCTTTGATGGGGAAACAGACACATATTGTAATCCCACAGCACTATCCACTGTCATAATATACATTTGAAATCAGCTCTGGGTTTCCCTCTCATCTGTAGTTCTCCTGACATCTTTTGAAAAGTCACTGCATATAATATCATATAATATAAAATAATGTATAATAATATAATTTAATATAATATAATTCTTTGGGGGGTAATTTGCAGTTGTTCCGTAATACAGTAGTAATGTATTCTCAATGTAACCTGTAGGTATAATCATTCCTGACATGGCTCCTTTCATTGCTACTATGAAGCGTATGCATACTCACATAGACTAGATCAAATGTCTAATATAGTTTGCATTACGTAGGTCTTATGATATAATATTGATGAGTGCTTTGCTGGGCTTTTAGCATTAATGGCAAGCATACAGTTTCCAATACATGGATCGTTTGTGACATTCACTGTCCAGGGAGCATTTACACACATGTACATTAGCATACGTACCTCACCAACCCAGACCTTAATACTTACACTTACTGGTAACCGCTTATATTACATTACAGTAGTCTTTATAAAAGCACATACAAGTCAAAATCAATCGATCAATCAGCCTTCATCAATTTTTGTAATGCATACTTTTTTTGTTCCATAGAGTTTCAGTCCTTTCCATGTTGGCCTATGAAGACTGTCAGTAAACACAGTGCTGCTTTATTTATGATTTGGTTTGTTTGGTATTTGGTATTCTCAAATTCGCAACAGATCTATGGTGGCCAGAGGCGGTTGGCTTTGTTGCATCCAAACAAGCAAACTTTGTGTGGACTCAGGGGCGCAGCATGGGCGCTGGGCGATCGATACATTTGCTAGAGACATGCAAAAAATAAACCTCCATACAAATGGCAATTAAGCACGGCCACCTGCCGTTACCAGGGTAACTGTTGTTGTGGTAAATTGTGAGGGGAGAGATTTGGAGTGCCCTTTCAGGTTCTTTCAGGACTGACTATTGATCGGGGTTGTTTTCACACGTTGACATAGAAATGTAATAAGCAAATAAGCAAACAGACTCTTGCTTACAGTCGATGCTCACACACATGTGGACCTCTATACAGTGTTGCACACACACATATTTACACACACTCAAAATAAGCATATTATTGTAGGTCAACATCAGCACATGCAACATAATGTACACAGTCACACACACACACACACACACACACACACACACACACACACACACACACACACACACACACACACACACACACACATACAAATGCAAATGCTGTGTTTTCCTTTGCCTTTGTTCTACGTGTTATACCCAAAAGCTCAGGCAAAGCTTTGTTCTCATGAGTTTAATTGAAAATAATTGTGACAGCGCACACACACACACACACACACACACACACACACACACACACACACACACACACACACACACACACACACACACTCACATACACACACAACCTTACATACAAATGTACATCATATGTATGAAATGTGTGTGTTGTCTTCACCTGTTTATCTATGAACTGAATGTGTGTATGCCACTATCTGTGGAACGCACCACCTAAACACACAGAGGCTACCCATGAAACCTAGTGGCCACCAACACTTCTGCCACAGGGAACAGCCGACTCCAAAATGAATATGGCCCTTAATATGGCCCTAATATGGGTCTAATCTGGACCTGATCCGTCCCTGATCTGGCTCCAGTATGGCGCTGATCTGGCTCTGGTCGGGCCTTAATATGGCCCTGATATGGCTTTAATCTGGACCTGATTTGGCCCTGATCTGGCTCTAACATGGCCCTGATTCCGCTACGGTCGGAGCTTAATCTGGCCCTGATTCGGCTCTGATGTGGCTCTAATTCGGCCCTTGATGTGGCTCGTCTGCACCAGATCATAGCCAGCCCTACCTCAGTGTTAACTGCTGTCATGGATCCATCCCATCCTCCCCAGCAGCTAATTCTGTCCCAGCGCTGTCAGTGGTACTGCTCGTCCATCACGCGTTATGTGACAGCTGGGAGACGGGTTCCATTTTTAGCTTTCAGCATCCCAGCTGATGGGCTCTCTGCACATGAGAAAGTGTCTAGCATGTCTGTAGATGTGGATGATGAATCTTTTTGTGTGTTGTCCTGTGTGTGTGTGTGTGTATTTGTGTGTGTCTGTGTGTGTGTGTGTGTATGTGTTGTTTGATTCTGGCACGTAGACAATGGCCCTCAAGGTGACTGGGGAACACACATTTGACTTAACTCATGTTTCTCTCTCACATCACATGCCAGTGGGTGACAGAATGACATAACTGAAATGGGATTTATAGGAGAGCGAGTGTGTGTGTGTGTGTGTCTGCGTGTGTGTGTGTCTGCGCGTGTGTGTGTGTGTGTGTGTGTGTGTGTGTGTGCGTGCATGCAAAATACATGCAGTTTGAGTGATACAGATAGAATGAGAGAAACAGATAGGGATAAAGACAGAGAGAGAGAAACAGCAAGCAGACAGAGAGCGGGACAGAGGTAGCTTGTGTAACTTGACAAACCTGTGTCCTTAGCAACCTCACTACCTTAATATAGCAACTACCCGGATTACTCAGAACCCAATTACACCTTTCTATTTGGCTTTGATCTCACCCTCTTGAGAAAATAGGACTTTGCATCAAGCAAATGTTTGTGTTATTATTTTTCCTCGACTTATATACATTAACCTCAACCAAAAATACTGTGAAGTATTGTTGGTGGTTCACGTCAAGTGTAAAAGGTCCCTTGTACTACAGACTCTGGGCTCTGTAAAGCACCTTGAGACAATTTGATTGTTTTGGCGCAACATAAATGAAATTGAATTGAATTGAATTGAATTGAATTGAATTGAATTGAATTGAATTGAATTGAGCATTCAACCTTTTTTCAGTTGACTCTATATCCTGATAAACACAAGTGCAGTGCTTCTTTAGTAACCTTATTATGCCGTGTCCGTAATGGCCTGATTCCCCGGGGTCCTAAGTAGTAGCTGTACCTCGTCCTGACTGTCCTAACTGGCCAATGTCATCACAGTGTGAGTAATGAGTTCCTGTTGTCCTGTGATGAGTGCTCTGGAGCACCAAGGCTGGGAGTGTGTGTGTGTGTGTGTGTGTGTGTGTGTGTGTGTGTGTGTGTGTGTGTGTGTGTGTGTGTGGTGGGGTCAAAAGGTGAGAGATATGCAGAGCTGCAATTCCTTGCCTGTCATCCCTGTCCGTCTTCCTGCCTGCCTGTCTTTTTCTCTGTCTGCCTGTCTTTCTCTCTGTCTGCCTAAGCCTGTCTTCCCTCTGTCTGTCTTCTCACTGTCTGTCTGCCTAAGCCTGTCTTCTCTCTGTCTGTCTTATCTCTGTCTGTCTTTGCTTCAGTCCACACACACTTTTGAAGGTCCACCTATCCATCTGTCTTTCCTCTGTTATTGTGTCTGCAGGTCTTAGTTCCTTTATGTTCAATTTGTTCTCTCATATTCCCTCCTGTCTCTCTCTCTCTCTCTCCAACTCTCCTCTACTCTCTACTCTTCATCTCCTTGTTATTTTTGCTCTCCTTCTTCTTTGACATGTTCCTTTTCACTGTAAGTTCTCAAAGTGGGATGTGGAGAGCGAGAGAAAAGGCGAGAGACAGAGAGAGAGGGAGCGAGATAGAGAGAGGGAGAGAGATAGAGAGAGGGAGAGAGTGAGAGAGATGAGTGAGGAGAGCAGGTGTGAGCGTTGATGTGTTGCTCTCTCAGCAGATGAGCTCTGAAACCCCCTCAGTGTCGGGGGCAGATTGGGCAGCCTACTTCTCCCTCACTATTGTTCTCACTCTCTTTCAGGCCCTGCGTCTGTCTGTCTTCCTCTTTCATATGCATCAGCACTTCATCTCAATTCGGGTTGAATAAAGATATATGCTCCTCTATTCCTATCCCTCTCTCTCTCTCTCTCTCACTCTGTCTCTCTCTCTCCCTCTCTCTATCGCTTTGAATAAAGTATGAGTGTGGTTGAACGTACAATATACATTTTCATAGTTTTAACGGAGTGTTAGAAGATTATAATACGCAAGGACTGGAGAGACAGCAGTCAGGTTAGACAATTTCACCCTGCTCTTTTCTTAGTCACCTGCGCATGATTTATTTTCTTTCAAACAATACAACTCCCACAATGCAGTTGAGTAAGTTCACCTCATAAGAGTGAAGCGATACCTCTCTCATTACCTACGCTGGAATGAAAAATGTCTCTTTCGGTATTAGGGGTAGATTGGGGACTTTGCTACTTTTTTGTATTCTTTCTCGCTCTCCCAGTTTCTCTATCTCATTTTCTTTTTTCTGTCCTTAGCTCCTTTTTGTTGCAATTCCCGCAACAGCAGTTCTCTTCAATTTTAGTTGAAGAAAAGATCTTATTTTGTGGCCCCTTGTTCCCTAATACATTTCTCTCTCACCATTTATTTCTCTCTCTCTCTCTCTCTCTCTCTCTCTCTCTCTCTCTCTCTCTCTCTCTCTTATCAATTTCAAAGTCAATTTCCTGTCTTTTACTTGACAGAAAAAATCACAATGTCTATCATATACATTCTCTGTCTCTCTCTTTTCAAGAATTATGGTTTGGAGACAGAGAACCTCCGGACCCTGTCCCACAAGCTCAACGCCTCAGCCAAGAACCTGCAGAATTTCATCCTTGGTCGGCGCCGAGGGGGTCACTACGATGGCCGGGCCTCACGCCGCCTTCCCAACGACTTCCTCACCTCAGTGGTGGACCTGATCGGGGCAGCAAAGAACCTCCTGGCCTGGCTGGACAGGTTTGTGTGTGTGTGTGTGTGTGCGTGTGTGTGTGTGTGTGTGTGTGTGTGTGTGTGTGTGTGTGTGTGTGAGTGTGCGTGTGCGTGTGTGCAAGTGATAAATAGATTGATAGATAGTGATGTAGATATTGCTTACATTGATATGCAGAAAGCGGCTTACTGTATGTCATAGTTGGTTGCTCAAGGATCCATTATTATGACCTTTTGATACATCAACCAATATTGGTCAACTATTGATATTTGTCGTGATATTATACAAATGAATCTTTAAGGATTGTCTGCTCGCCAGACAGCTGGTATGTATATTAAGTGCCAGAGCGAGTTACACAATGTCCTCCTTGTGATGAGATATTTTTAACATCACCAATGCAAAAGGGCGTCGGCAGCCAAAAGAATATCTACACTACGAGCTAAAAATAAGCACGCTGATGTGCCTTCAGCGACTCCATTTAACCCGTGGCAATTTCCTTCAGTATGGATGACTGAGTCTGAAGTGCTTCTCACATATCGGTCCCTCCGGGTGCACTGACAAGCCCTAATTAGCCAATCAGCTCAGGCCTCAGGACCCTGCGAGTCCTGCAGGTGTTGCATTCATCCTTGGCGGCGAAGCAGCTGCACGTCTCTGCTGGGGCTCAGGCTCAGGCAGGTGATGTGTGCTACTTTGTCTGGAAGTGAAAGCCTGTGCAGATTCAGGTCACTGAGTCTGAGGAGATCTGAGGGAGAGCAGGGAGAGACTTCAGGCTGGGCTGAGAGGGAGAAGAGTGAGGTCTGTCTGTCTTGAGATGACAGCCGTGCACTCATCAAGGGAGTTTAGGAGTTGCTACAGTTACAGGACTTTACAGTAATATTAATTAATACAATCAATTCAATTCAATTTTATTAATATAATAGTCAAGCAATGAAGTTGTCTCAAGGTGCTTAAATACATCTATCCACAAATTTCCTTCAGAATCAGTTTAGTATGTATCTGTCTGTCTCTCAGAAAGCTTATAACATTGTAATATGCAGCTTATAGCACCAAGTCCCATAATGCATTATCAAATGGATTTAACCTATTCATAACACTGTTCATGATACCAGCGTCATCCTATAAACACGAACATGCTTCATAATGAATTATCAGTCTTGTAAATATATAGTATGTGTAAGTTCCTATATTATATCATGAAAACCTTCTAAATCTCGAAGAATTTAAAGTGACGTTTTCTACATTCACATACAGTACCAGTCAAAAGTTTGGACACACCTTCTCATTTTTTGAGAAGTGTTTTCTTTACTTTTATTATTGTCTACATGGTAGATTTTTAGTTTAGTACATCATTCCATATGTGTTTTTTCGTAGTTAAAATGTCTTCAGTATTAATCTACAATGTAGAAAATAATAAAAGTAAAGAAAACAAAGGTGTGTCCAAACTTTTGACTGGTACTGTATGTATATATATATTTATTTTCATATTTTGTATCTTTCAGGTCCCCATTTGTTAGTGTGACTGAGTACTCCCTGCTCAAGAACAACATTGTTCAGCTGTGTCTGGAGCTGACCACCATTGTACAGCAGGTAGGAAAGGCAAAATCAGTGCTTGGAGACTTTCATGGAGACATTCATCATCTTTTGGGCCCAGTAGTGTGATATGTGTAAAGCGGCTGTCTCTGCTTGTGTTGTTGATTTTAACATTTCAAATGAATTTAGTCTGGTATGGGAGATATGTACGTGTTCTCTTGAGTCTCTTGTGTTTCATTGGTTGGTTGTTGGTGACAAAGATAATGAATGAACCCAGTTTCACACACAAACACACAAAAATGTGTATATGGCCTCACAAACACACACACACAGACCTTTGTTTAAGACACTTTCCAAATGCTGAATCACCAGGCCCACTCTGTCCCTCTGTTCCCCTCTGTTCTGGTGGACAATGCCTTGTGCAGCCCTTCTCCAGCAAACCCCTTTACTTCCCACTGGAGCCCCGGTGTGCTGAGACAGTCTCAGCATCCAGCTCCGGGCAGCCTGTTTGTGGGGAGATAACGTTGGCCAGGCCCTTGTGCCTTCAACCCACAAACAGCCAACCATGGAGCTTTGGATCCCCACTGCCGACAGCGCTTCAAACGAGGCGAGGGTAAAAGGGAACAGGCTTATGGGCAGGTCTGCCCACAGATACCCCCATTCATCCTTTTGTCTACAGAGGGCTTCCTGTTTGCTTATAGGTGGCACAGGATGGAGGGTGTTACCTCCTGGTATCCTACTGAAGCCCAATACTGGAGCCCCAGCCATTGCTGCATAATGAAGGACCTCTGGATGACACTAGCTAGGCTTAGTGACAAGAGAAAGGGTGCAACCTTACATACCCTACATGAGGTCAAACACTTAGTCAATTTCCCTCAGGAAAGTCGACAATGGTAACTACAGAAGTAATGTATGTCTTACAGTGAGGTTTCTAGACACAGTGAAATTGGGACATGGCTTGGTTATAGGCCAAAAGTACACAGTGACAGCAAACTATTATATATAGTTAGGGTATACTTAGAGGCATGCTTTCATGGATCTCATGTCCATCAATTTCTATTCTGACTCGTCCCCTATCTTCTGCGTTAGTGACTCAGACACCTAGCGCCATGCTAACAATGCTAAACAGCACTAGCTCTAACTAGCAATTTAGCAGTGACCTATAGTAAGCACAGTGATACACCACACCAATTAACCACTTGGGTGGATAGGCTGAAGCCAGCAGGCTCCAGGTGTGTGCCCCTGACCAGCTCTAATGATCCACTGTGCTCAGTGTGCAGGGCCCTGGAGACCCACACAGGTGTTGTATTCATCCATCCCTGTGGATCCCAGCTGGACTCCAGGGGCTCCCTCTCCTCTCTCCTGGACTCTCACTCATCTCACACATCAAGTGTGAGACTCATCACAGCAGCAGTGTCACCTCTCACACACTCTCACACAATCTTCCTGGTCACACCCGGCCCAAACCTGCCATGTCTCAGTCCATTTCCTGACACCTGACAATTGGACACATAGTTGGGTCCACCTGCACCCGGTGTAGAATATGGTCCCAATACCCAGTCACTCCTATTGAAATGCATTTTTTTAAAACATAAATCCCACTATTATGCCAAAGCACAATACATAGAAGGCTGCCCCTCTATTCCTCCCCTTTGCAGATCATTAGACAAAAGCCCAGCTTGTTTTGTGATCGATATTTTATCGTTTTCACAAGGAAGAAACAGTGTACCGACTATTTAGGGCATTGCTCAACGCACAACGAAAATGGATTAAATAACACATCAGCAAACATGTTAAAGAAATCCTCTAAGATCTGTTACAGTTGACCATCTTTCACTGTCACTTAGTGAATCCTCAACCTCAGTAGCTAACAGTAACTAGCCTGCTGTGCCATCGCTGTGTTTCACTGTGATGCTAATCTAACAGTGGGACATGGCTGATCAACCCACACTGCTGCTCTACGTCATGAATGTGTGTGTGTGTGTTTGTTTGTGTGTGTCAGGGTGTCAGTTAGAGGGTAAAATTGATTAAAAGAAAAATGGAAAGCTGGTCAAAATGTCTGGTAATAATGCTCTTACAAAACGTATAACGTAGGCAATCCCTAAACAGGACATTTGTGTTTTGACAGCGAAACAGCCTATTAACAGCCTACGGTACTTATTTCCCCCAAAATAAGCAGTTTCCCCTGAGGGCTGCATCAGCAGCTGCACCTCTCATTTCTGCCAAGAGCGCACAACAAGATACTACATCAGTGCAGTGATGACGGAGCTCCAGGGTTATGAGGGTTTCACTTTTGCAACAGCGTGCAAAGTGCTTATTCATAAGTTCAACGAGCTCTACGCCACTGGGCTCCACTGGCTTAAAGTCCCTGCTGTTGGGCTCTGCCAGAGTCAAGAGTGCCAGCAGAGGGGCAGAGGGTTTTTCTGTCCGCAGAATCGAAATTAAGACAGCGTCGCAAAATTGTCTTGAGGAGAGAGTGAGGCGGCTTATGCACATTGCAAGCTGCAAAGAGTCAGTGGACGCGTTTGATTTGAAGTCGGCGGCAAGAAAAAAAATCCTAGGGGAAACCCTGGTGTGTGTGTGTGTGTGTGTGTGTGTGTGTGTGTGTGTCTGAGAGAGAGAGAGAGAGAGAGAGAGAGAGCGAGAGAGAGATACCTCTTACCATATACATTCTAGGGCCAACCATGGGGGGTCTGTGGCTCAATTCTGTGCGGGAAGCAATAGAAAATGTATTAAAAAGAAATCAAATAAACATTTCTGAACCCTTCCCATGCCTCATGAAGACAGAGCTTATGTTGATTGAAACACAGAAGAGCTGTCATCAGGTCACGGGTGGGATCTGGGAGGGATAAGCCTCATCCCCACAGGGGTTCTCAGCAGTCCACTCTCAGAATATTAATGCAATTTCCTCAATTGGGGACTAGTGTCATGTCTAAATTCGTAAAGATCTAAAGTCGCATCTAGCGTATATACTGTAAGGTACCTATTAGCTGTCCCTTTACTTACTTTACATGGACTAGCCTTTGGTACAGAGAACAAATATATACTTGAATGAAGTCCTTTTGGGAGGACATGGTGGACCCCCATGTATATGTGTGTGAGAGGGAGTGGGAGACAGTGATCCTTGTGTGTTTGTGTGCGTGTGCGTGTGTGAGAGAGAGTGTGTGTTTGATCGTTGTGGAGTGTGTGTGTGTGTGTGCGCGCCAGTGGTTGTTGTCTAATTATTCAAGGTCTAGTAGGCTCCCCCCGTCCGAGTGTTGCATGCTGGGAAGAGGCTGGGTGGCGGAGGGTGCATATAGGGTGCGGTCAGCAGGGGAGAGGATCAGTCCGCTCTCCAAGGGATTCTCTGGCTTTTCATCCCTGTGTTAGCCTACATTTCACTCCCTGCTACAGAGAGGCAGATAGAGAGAGAGAGGGAGAGGGAGAGAGAGAGAGAGAGAGAGGGAGAGATAGAGGGACAGAGAGAGAGAGAGAGAGAGAGAGAGAGAGAGAGTGAGAGGGCGAGAGGGTGAGAGCAAGTGAATGGGGTTGTGTGTGTGTGTGTGTGTGTGTGTGTAAGTAGGTATGTCAAAGAGGCCCTCAAAGGGACAGGAATAAGGTCTGAGGAAGAG
This sequence comes from Clupea harengus, assembly GCF_900700415.2. Taxonomy (NCBI): domain Eukaryota; kingdom Metazoa; phylum Chordata; class Actinopteri; order Clupeiformes; family Clupeidae; genus Clupea; species Clupea harengus. The sequence continues at coordinate 18,255,841 of NC_045171.1, read as the reverse complement.
AGTGAGTGAGAGCCGGAGAGCCAGAGAGAAGGGGAGAGAGACAGACTAGAGACAGACAGACAGAAAAGGCAGAGAGAAGGGGAGAGACATACTAGAGACAGACAGACAGAAAAGGCAGAGAGAAGGGGAGAGACATACTAGAGACAGACAGACAGTACACAGATGAAGCCTGAGAGACAGAGAGCCAGAGGCAGGGTGAACTGGCCAGTGTGGGTTTTTACGGAGGAGGGAGAGTTTGAGAGAAGAGCAGATGAGGGATAGTGAGTGGGGTAGGCTACTTCAAATTAACCTCCAATAAATGTCACGGGTGTGAGAGAAATTAGTATCCAACAAAACAAGAAATAGAAAAAAAACTCAGAAAGTGATTCCCCCCCACCTTCCAACCGCCAGCCATAGTCTTATGCCTGATGAAATCTGTCTGTGTCTATGTACTATGAGTGTGAGTGTGTGTGTGTGTGTTTGTGTGGGTGTGTGTGTGTGTGTGCTCGGGTGATCTAACTCTTGGGTCCATATGGCTAGTGTGTGTGTAGGGAGCAGTTGTGTTGTCTTGGATCAGGTCTCTGTGCTCAATCTCCTTCTGCCCTTTTCTGTGTTGCTCACTTCCTCCACACTGGAAGACCTTCTGTAAATGCTAATGACTCCTCGCTTCACACACACACACACACACACACACACACACACACACACACACACACACACACACACACACACACACACACATACACACACTAACACACTTGCATACGTGCACAGAAAAAGCAAGCAAGCAAACACACACACACAAACAGACACACACTCACACACACCTGCATACGCGCACAGAAAAAGCAAGCACACACACACACACACACACACACACACACACACACGTACACGTACACGTACACGTACACACACACTCATTAAAGGCCTGTGTTTTGTTTGTCTGCTCCCCCAGGACTGCACCGTGTATGAGACGGAGAACAAGATCCTCCATGTGGTGAGTTATTCATCCCTTTATTCCCTCCCTCCCTCCATGTGGCCAGTTGTTCATCCCTCACTCCCCCCTCTCTTTCCCTCCATCCTGCTTGTTTTATTCCTCTCTTCATCCCTCTCCAGCTTCTCTCCATCTCGCCTGTGTTTTCCTGAGGCTGATAACGGAGTTGAGGGCTTTCTTAAGGGTATAAAGGGGTAAACTGGAGCTCTGGTTTTAATGGGGTTCCCCACTAGGTCAGAGCTTTATGTGACTACAGCTGGCAGTAAAGGTCCACTGCTTCAGCCGTAATAAGTGATAACGGGATGGTATTAAAGTGTCCTCATCGGAGGTGAAATTAAGACTGTGTGCGTGTGTGTGTGTGTGCGTGTGTGTGTGTGTGAGTGTGTGTGTGTGTGTGTGTGTGTGTGTGTGTGTGTGTGTGTGTGTGTGTGTAAATGGGTCAACTTTCACAGCTTTTACTTTACTCACTGTCAGAGAACACACACCTAATGCCTCACACACCTTTAAAACATGGGGCTCACTCGCCGTAGAATGCCACTTTCATCCCCACAGCACTCTTGATGACAACATGGCTTGTTGGTGAGTGTGTGTGTGTGTGTCTGTGTTTGTGTACATGCATGTGTGTGTGTGTGTGTGTGTGTGTGTGAGTGAGGACTCATGAGTGTGAGTGTGTGAGAAGGAGACTTCTCTCCTTCTCATCGCGGGGTGGTGTTTTGCTTTAAAAACAGCATTTGTGTGTCTGTTAGTCGGCGGTTACTGTTCAATAATGCAGCGCTCCACTGCTCTGCACCCCTCCCCAAGGGTGGCTGGCCCGCAGCAATCAGATGGAGAGGGTTGGAGTGTGTGTGTGTGTGTGTGTGTGAGAGAGAGAGAGAAAGAGAGAGAGAGAAAGAGAGAGTGAGAGAGGGATGGTTGCATGAATGCATGCCTAAGCACGTATTACGCAATGCTGTTCTCGTTGTGTTTGTATAGAATGTGTACAGTATGTAATACTGCTTGGACTCCCTTATGTCTGTTTGTCCATCTGTCAGTATCACTGTGTGTGTGTGTGTGTGTGTGTGTGTGTGTGTGTGCGTGCATGTGTGTGTGTGCACATGTGTCTGTGTGTGTTTTACCGTGAGATAGGGACTGATCATGCATGAGGTGAAAATGCATTATGTAATGGTGTCCCAGTTTTGTGTGTGTTGTGTGTGTGTGTGTGTGTGTGTGTGTGTGTGTGTGTGTGTGTGTGTGTGTGTGTGTGTGTGTGTGTGAGTGTGTGTGTGTAAATAATGGGGATGAGGGGGGACACTGGGGACAGGTGGAAAGATACACACAGAAGGACAGCAGCAGTGTAAGATCAGCATAAGGTCTTGGCAAATAGAAATCAATTTGGTAATCTGTATATTGAGTTGTGTTTTTGTTTGCATCTGTGTGTGTCATGCTGTTTGTGTGCTCTATGTTTGCAGGAAGTCAAACGTACCCTTTTTCAGCCTTTGTAGCTGAAAGGCATATTCAGGAGAGAGAGAGAGAGAGCACCTAAGTATCATAATTCATCTTAATGCAAGGTTTTCAATCTGCATGAAACAAGAGCGCCCCTGGGAAATGCGGTCCACATCGCTCCACCCCGACTTCTCCTGGTCACTTACACAAAGCTACTCATCACACCATATCCTGGCATCATACCACTCACAGCATGAACAACACTGCTAAAGAGATAGAAAGAGAGAGAGAGATGAGTGTATGTAGGGTATATATATATGTGTGTGTGTGTGTGTGTGTGTGTGTGTGTTTGCCCTATGCAGCACATCAATGACTTTAGGGACGGTTGGTCCTGATCATCTTTTTTCACAAAGCCAATTAATTAGCAGGGCTGGTGTGCATTTGCCTTTGAAGAGACTCTGCTCTCTGTCTCCCATTAAAAATAGCTCTAATCTCGTAATAGCTCATTAAAAACCAGGTCAGATTTTCAGATAATTTCATGTCAGCTTTCTCTCTGCTCTGCTGATGCAAGCAGCCAAGAGAGAGAGATAGAGAGAGAGAGAGAGAGAGAGAGAGAGAGATTGCAGAGGGAATTTTCAGCTTGGGCCAATTAAAATCTGTTTGGCGTCAAAGTTGATGCTGGAGCTCACCATTCATCATTAAGTTAAGGTCAAAGTTCAGCAAAAGTTGTTGTCAGGTCATTCTGGAGTCATAATTATGGACGACTGCATGCATAATAATGATGCGGATTTAGCAAAGGGAGTCGGTTTGAATTTGAATGAATCTCACTCAGCTGGGAAGGAAAAGTTGTACTGAGGGAACACACACACGTGTCGGTGGGTTTATAGTATGCATGCATATCCATAGTATGGTTCAGTGTATACACATATATAAGTAAGTAAGTAGTAGTAAGTAGTCACCTATATGTATAGCCAGGGTGTGATATATGAATAAATCAGAGGGGGGTGGTCTTGCAGCTGTTCATGCACTGGCTTAAATAGCTAACAAATAGGCCAGGTGTGTTTTGTAAGTGCTAGCCAGCTGTTTGTTTATGTAATTACTACAAGAGTTTTTCTGCACTAGAGTTGGCCAAACTAATAGATCAAAAGAGTGCTTTCTTTAAGCCCTTCGCAAATTGTTAACCAGGTAGCTCAATATGATTCATTCAGCTTGAATTAATCAAGCTTACAGCTTTGATTTGGCTACAGCAGTCGTCAGACATTCCAACCATTAACTGTAAACAGCAAAACAGGAATCTGCCCCATTCTTCAGACCAATGTGTTAAAACACATATTTAACCGTTCGATGTCCTTGTTGCTAGTTAATGCCAACTTGTTGGTCACATCGTTTAAGTCAGCCTGGAAGCCGCCCTCTATCCCATCAACAGTAGCTCCTGTAGTCGCATTCTCAGTTGTGATATGTCTAGGATATTTTTGTGAGGGTCCTGTAAAATATGACGCTATGCTGCACACTTAATCCTTTTCATTTCTCTTTCATCTGGCTAGCTAGCTGTAGCTTTGGCACTGGAATAGATTATTTATGCTCTGTGACATTCTGAAAAGCCGTGCATGGATCAAGGCCAACGGAAGCAGGACCCTCACGTAGCCCTGGTGTCATCACTGTTGTCACACCAGCGGCACACACTAATGGTCCATTTCTGATTTTGTTGTTGTTTGCACCAAAAACTGTTCTCACGGTGCAGCGCTTTACTTTATTTGTCAAATATTTCTATTTCAGGTATTTTATATGGTCTTTTTTGGGGTAGTAGCATTTATCGCTTGAGGGGGATAGAATTTGTCATCACCAGGGATAAAAATAATTCAGCAGAGGAAGGGATATATAGACAGGGGTGGGGGGTGGGGGGTGGGGGTGGGGGGTGGTTGGAGTCCCCCTCATCCCACAGGCAACAGCATGAACAGCTCTGCTAAAGAGGGAGGGAGAGAGAGAAAGAATATGAATGAGCAAGAGAAGGATGAGTGTATGTAGAGTATATGTGTGTGTGCCTTATATAGCACATCAATGACTTTAGCGAAGGCTGGTCCTGATCGTCTTTTTTATCCAAAGCCAATCGATCAGCAGGGCTGGTCTGAGAATCCCCTTAGTGCCCCGGCACATCACACCCTGTCTATATCTATGGTACAACTTCCTCTAATAGCTGATTCTCCAATAACCATGGCCACCAGAACCACCAGAATACTATAATTAGTGAAATAAATGTTGCCCCACTGAGAACAATGTGTGAACGCCAGTCTCTAATAAAAGCCGAAGCCAAAAAGTCTTCCCTCGTCAGACCAGTTGTTTGAAATCTAATTCAGCTATAATTTGCCGAAGCAATGCAGCGTCATGTGAAACACTGAAATATATCAACGGGTTTCTGGTCATTCAGGCAAAGAAATACCCAGGGGGTTTGTTGGAGATGTCATGGTATGTCCTAATCTATATTTGTATTTGTGAACACGTGTGTGTGTGTGTGTGTGTGTGTGTGTGTGTGTGTGTGTGTGTGTGTGTGTGTGTGTGTGTGTGTGTGTGTGTGTGTGTGTGTGTGTGTTAGTGTGTGTGTGTGTGTGTGTGTGTGTGTGTGTGTGTGTGTGTGTGTGTGTGTGTGTGTGTGTGCGTGTGTGTCATGTCACTGCCATCATGACCATTAGTCGTGAGGAAGATGAAAATTGAAGTGTCCCTCTTTAGTGTGAGTTGAGAAAGACAGATAGACATATAAAAAGTAGGGGAGTGCAAGAAAAAAAGATATAGAGGGAGAGGGATAGAGACTGGAAGGGAGAGAGATAAAGAGAGGGAGAGAGATAAAGAGAGAGAGCGAGGAGAGCAGGTGTGAGCGTTGATGTGTTGCTCTCTCAGCAGATGAGCTCTGAAACCCCCTCAGTGTCGGGGGCAGATTGGGCAGCCTACTTCTCCCTCACTATTGTTCTCACTCTCTTTCAGTCCCTGCGTCTGTCTGTCTTCCTCTTTTATTTGATGTTCATCGCTTTTTTTTTCCAGAGCAGTCTCCCTTTGACACGCTCTCAAATTTAGATGAATTTAAGAAATCCATTCTCCTCTCATATCTGTCACACTCATTCTCTGACTCTCTCTGATTTTCTCTCCCTTTCTTTTTCTCTCTCTCCCCACCCTCTCTTTCTCTCTTCCTCTCTTTCTTTATCTCCCTGTCTCCTACTCTCTCTCCCACTCTCTCTCTCTCTCTCTCCCTCTCTCTCTCTCTCTCTCTGCAGTGTAAGACTCTGTCAGGGATATGTGACCATATCATCTCGCTGTCCTCAGACTCGCTGGTGTCTCAGTCAGCCCACCTGGAGGTGGTGCACCTGACCAACATCATGCCCAGCGAAGGCCTGGTGGGTGGTCCTCACCTCATGTCTCCATGCAGCTACACACACACACACACACACACACACACACACATTTACCACACACACACATACACACGCACACACACAACCATACACACACACGCACACACACAACCACACACACACACAACCACAGAGATGGTCTGGGAACGAATTAAGTAAATACCATACTTAACTTAAACTTAACTATCAAGTCAATGCATAATATATATTATGATATAATTTGTATGTTATATTCTTAGACATTTATACACATTCGAATGGCAAAGGAATAATCTAAGTTTATTTTGTTTTGTGGTGTGTGTGTATGTGTGTGTGTGTGTTTCAGGGGATGTACATCAAGTCCACGTACGACGGCCTGCACGTGATCACAGGGACCACAGAAAACGTAAGTGCCTGTGTTCACTCTCCTCCTTCCGGGACATTTAGCCCAGCAGGGCACCGAAAAACAGGAGAGGGAAGCATTTACCACAGCTTACTCATAAAACATGAGTTCGTCAGTGTGTGTGTGTGTGTGTGTGTGTATGTGTGTGCAGCTGCAAATGTGTGTGAGTGTGTGTGTATACGTACAAGGGTGTGTGTGTGTGTGTGTCTACATGTACATGTGCAGTTGCAAATGTGTGTGTGTGAGAGTATGTGTAGGTGTGTGTGTGTGTGTGTGTCTGTGTGTGTGTGTGTGTGTGTGTGTGTGTGTGTGTGTGTGTGTGTCTCTGTGTGTATGTGTGCTCATGAAACATTCAGAGCTGCCCTGCTTTGGCATGTGACAAACCAACACATGGCCAGCTTAGGGCACCACAACCACAACACAGATGCTCCCCACTCAACTGCTTAATGTGTGTGTGTGTGTGTGTGTGTGTGTGTGTGTGTGTGTGTGTGTGTGTGTGTGTAAAGGTGTATGTGTGTGTATATGTGTAAGTGTTTTGATGTGTCTGTGATGGCTTTTGGTCTTTGATTGTCTCATTGTGTGTGCCCTCTCTATGTGGAACACTTATAAGGTCAGAAAATGTGACTAACATGTCTACGGGAGTGTTTTTACGGCCATGTGTGTGTGTGTGCGCGCGCTTGTGTATGTGTGCACCTGATTCTGTGCCTGCATGTGTGTGTATGGTTTTGGTGTGTTTAAGTGTGCGTTCATGCATGCACACATGGGTTTCTGTGCGTGTGTGTGTGTGTGTGTGTGTGTGTGTGTGTGTGTGTATGTGTGTCACGCTTTAGCAGAGTCACTGTCAACAGCGTTGCAGCCGTCTGGCGCGTGTGATGTGCTGTGATGTGACTGGCCAACGTGGCCCAACCCCCTCAGGCGAGGCTGTTTCCTGACTGAGGGCAGGGTCATGCTGAGCATGATGGGAAATCACTCCGGAATGCTCATTTCATCATTTGCAGGCCAGCTGCCCCTATCCCCCAGCTTCCATCAATCTGGAACCTTCCAAATGCCTCCAAATAAAAAGTCCTGAAAGCTACACATTACACACAACTCTGTACATAAATGATGCATATGTTTGTTTTCATTTTCCCTGAAACAATGCCACATCATCCAATGTGTATTAAGAGGCCCTTCATGTGGTAACATACTCCCTCAATTCGTTCTCAGTTAATAGGGTCGAGGCAGCCAGCCGGTTTAGGGAAATTAGTTTTGGGTCTCACAGTATATTTGATCCTGTTCCTGAACCAGGTTTGGGAGGAGCCCATCCTCTAATGTCTAATAACTAATGTCAGTCCATCTTGTTTCTATAACATTATGCACTCTGGCCATACATCCCACTCCTATCTCCCTCATCTCTCCCATTTATTGTTTCCATTTAACGCGCAGATTTTATTACTTACACTGTATGGGCAAAACATTTGCCTTTTTTTACCCCAGAAGATGCTTCTTCAAGTGTGTAAAATAATGATGAGGAATGGTAAGACTGGTGAAGTACCTTTTAGTGGTTTCATAAATCTCTTAAGGGGTCTAGGTCTGTGTGTTGGAGGAGAGTGAGCAGCAGATTCTGAGTTGTCGGACTAGCATGTGGAGGTCTTTAGCACCATATGGGCCTCACATGGGCAGCACCACAGAAGCATTAGTGAATGAGACATTTGTCTCTGGGTCCAAAGCGTCACCAACTGGGCTGACACTGAGGCCATTTAGTGCATCCTCATATGGTAGATGCTTGCTGCAAAATCCACACCGTGATCTCAGAATGGTGGGAACATACACACAAACACACAAACACACACAAACACACACATACACAAACACACACAGACACACACAGACACACACACACATACACACAAACACACACCTCCTTGCATCCCCCACAGCCCTCTCGGTGGGCCAGCTGGGAGAAGCCAGGATGGGACGGTGGCACACACTGTGAGCTGGCTGGCACACACCTCTCAGATAGTGCCAGGGCGGTTTTCCAGCACTGACTATGGAGGAGCGGGTGCGCTGCCAACAGGCACCGTGCGATTAATGCGTGGGCATTACAATGGGACTGGCACAGCGCAGCCAGACAGGCAGATCAGTGCCACCGCTTATGAGAAGGCATGGGATATGGAGAGGGGGGGTTGGGGAGGGAGGGAGGGAGGGAGGCAGGCAGGGTTGCCACGACGCCTGGCTCTGAAGGAGGCTGTCATCTTCATCTCAGGGCCCTGTCTCTTCAGAAAGACAATCATATCTTGTTTGCCTGTGTGGATTGTGATTGTGTGTGTGTGTGTCTGTGTGTGTGTCTGTGTGTGTGAGAGAGAGAGATAGAGTGTGTGTGTGTTTGTGTATGTGTGTTGCTGTCTGTGTGGTCGTGGTGTGTTGCTTGTTGACAGAGCCCTGTGAATAGTAGCACATTAACGGCATTCATCCTCTGTGCATGAAGTGTGAGCACATGCATGTCTTCTTGGCCTGGACATGCCTATGTGGTGGTGGTGGTGGTGGTGGTGGTTGAGGGGTGGGGGGCACTATTCTCCATTCTGCCTGAGGAACAGTGGATATTACTATTGCGCTATTTATTCCTTTTCATTGTGTGTTGTCTCATTGTGCCTTTGGAGATTAGCGGTGCTAGCCTGAGAACAGTGGGGTCTGTGGTGAGAGATAGCATAGAGAGAGAGAGAGTCTGTCCCTGCTTTGCCTGGACCTGATTGCTAAAGCTGGCCGGACACTGTGCGACTTTACTCACTCTACTCGTTTCAATCGGACTTCCAGCAAATCGGGCCGTGGAACTACAGCCGACAACCGTTTTTGATATGTCAGGAATCCAACCTGATCGTTCTGGAGCTGGAACGTTGATTGTTCAGGTTTTTAATTGGGCGTTGTGACCCTGCTCAAACTGCACCATAAATGGCAACTGATCTGACGGGAATTCGGCCCGATTCTAAAATGTGTCTGGGCCAACTGAATTGGGGCTATAATTGGGCCGAAATCGTACCATGTCTTTCCGGCTTAAGAGCGAGCCAAGCTCATATACTCTTTGGCCATAGCTATGGCCCTCTGTACACAATGGCGAGGTTGTTTCCAGTGGCATTATTGTCATCCGAAACTAAATATAGACACAGAAGAAGCCAAGACTAAGCTTCAGGTGCAGGATGGTCATTTGTTGGTCAGGGTTCACCCGAAGGTGCTCGGGTCCTTTCAATGCAGACCCATTCAGTTTCAGATGAATCTGGTTCAGGTCTCACAATGAACCCCTTTTCCACTGTAAGACTGAATCATTCTGACTAAACATTGAACTCGTTGTTTTCAGCATTGGTCACAGAGTAATTCCAGATTGTGTCGTGTAAAGCATGTGTAAAATTGTGATGGCGGGGTGTCTTAGATCTTCATTGATTGATTGTTTCATCTAGGGTTAGTTTAACATGATCATGTTTTTTTAGAGCTCAAGACATATACAATTTCTCAATTCAGTCTTCAGAAACCACCTATGTTGATATAAACCCTTAGTCTTAGTTTCTTGAAGTATCAAACAAACCGTTTATGGTGAACTTGTCGCATTATAGAACTGACTGAACTTTGAATGTAGCATCATCATGCTTGAACTTTGACCTTAAAGGGAGGACTGCTGATGGTGAAGGCAGCCCCACTGTCTGGCATCTCCAGTGCCCACTTGACCCTTCAGTGGCTCTCATTGGCTATGAGGGTACTGCCTCCCGTTGCCATGCAACCTTGCGGTCACCTAGGAGACCAAGTTTATTGCATTGGACAGGGTGGGGGGGGGGGGGGGGTGGGTGAGTGGGGGGGTTGATTGAAAGGTGAGTCAGAGTAGCCTTGGTAGAGGTTGTAGTCCTACA
>NC_045171.1:18235785-18240785 GCF_900700415.2 Clupea harengus | reverse complement strand
ACACACACACACAATCTACATGTCTACTGTGCAGTGGAGTTCATTAGGGCTTACAGTAATATGTATATTAAACCGCTGGGATCTACAATTCTACAGCATACGTGGGTGAGAGGCTTTCAGAGATGTGTAGTTTTATTGAAATGAGAAATGTTCCTCACTCCAACCAAAGTGTTGGCATTGCTGCTTGTGAGATGTATCAAGCATTCTTTCTCAGCACGTCAGGCTTCTTGAGTCACCTTATGCCAGCCCAGTATCAGATACATGTGTAACATCAGGGGATTATTGTTGTGAAGGACTTAAGGACCCTCTCACTTCATCACGGTACGGGACATGCCTGGTGAACTTCTCAGCTTGGCTGGTCCTGGTGTGTCTCTCTGGACCTTAAAGACAGGCAAGCAGGTGCCCCCCCCCTCCCCACACACACACACACACACACACACACACACACACACACACACACGCGCACACACGCACACATAGAGCCTGTATTAGCTAGATGACTGATGTGCTTTGGGCCCTGCGATGTGTCATTGCCAGAACAGGTGAAGGTCCTTGAACAAACACTCACACACACACACACACACACGCACACACACACACACACACACACACACACACACACACACACACACACACACACACACACACACTCGTCAGTCCGCCTGCTGCCCGTCTCGCCCTAGCCCAGTCTCTGCGGAGGCATATTTCTGTCTGTGTGTCAGATGGCGTTGATTTAGGAAGACTTCCGTCAATATCCCAGCTATTTCGCCCGGCCTAGCTCGAGACAAATAGTTGTTTCTTGGCATTTGATGAATGCGTCAGGGTGGCATGGCATTTCCCCTAACAATGCCTGGAGCTTCAAGTGCTCTGTGATCGTTTGACTTTGTATGGTGTGGAGGAAAAGTAATGTGTGAAATTTTCTTGTGATGAGTTTCTTTTTGTGTGTGTGGCTGACGAGTAACAGGTCGGCCATATTCCTTGTTTGCTGTGGCATCACAGGCTATGTGGTAGCCTTAAAAGCACACGTTCTCCCTTTCCTCTCTTTCTCTCTCTCTCTCGCTCTCTCCCTCGCTCTCAAGTGGCAGATTGTCATCCAGAGCAATAGGGAGCGCTGTGGCTCTTGTGTGGCATTGTGTCTGTGCTTCCTCAGGTGGGCTGGCAGCTAAAGAACCTGGTGAATGCCTTGCGGGAGGACCCCAACGGAGTCATCCTCACCCTGAAGAAGAGGCCCCAGAACACTCTGACCTCCACACCTGCGCTGCTGAAGAACGTGCGCTGGAAACCCCTGGCCCTCCAGGTAACCCCTACCCCCACAGGGCACGACCTCAGAGTGACCCCTCTGCCCACTCTTCATCCTCATTGAATTCATTCATTCTTTGCATGCTCATGTGAATGTACAACCATGTCCACACACACATACACACACACACACACACACACACACACACACACACACACACACACATACGCACACCCACCACCCCCACCCACACACAAACACACACAATGCATGAGCATTCAAGTAAATGCTCTACACATATTGACATATCAAAAGTAGCAGAGACACAGGGGACCATGCACGCACACACACCCACACACACAAAATGCATTAGCGCATACGTAGTTGCATGCATCTACATGTCAACTGTAGCATGGACCATATGCACAGGGGACCATATGCACACCCACACACACGTGCACACACACACACACACACACACACACACACACACACACACACACACACACACACACACGGATGGGCCATTCCTTCCTGTGAGAGATGATGAGACTTTGTTTGGCTGTGGCCTTATTGAATGGCCTTTGGCCACACTAGCCAAGCCCAGACTCTCTGTGCACAGCACAGCGCTGTAGTTAGCTTCTACATGGCAGTGAAGCCATTACAGTCACAGTCACTGCTGCTGAATATAACAGCTCTCAGTTCTCAGTTGTTACTAAGCCACATGGCAAAGCTGATAGTTTCAAGTTTGAACACACAGTCAACAGCCAAACTCTCTCTCTCTCTCTCTCTCTCTCTCTCTCTCCCACCATCATGTCTCACTTCCACTTGTCATCTCTCCATCCTCATACTCCTCTCATCCTCACCCCCACCCAAATATCACCCACTCCCCCTTTCCTTCCCACAATCCACCTCTTCTCCTCCTCCTCCTCTCTCCTCACACCTGTGCACCCCTGCTGCTGCTCCTCTCCAGCTGGACCCAGCACAGCAGCCAGGCGGTCCAGTCCCTGCCACCCCCCCCAGATGCTCCCCCCTCTGCCTGGGCCAGGAGAGCTGCCCTCTGCCCCCTCTGGAGCCCTGCTCGTCTGGCACACCAGCTCCAGCGCTAACATCCTTCTGTGTGGTTGTTTATCGGCCGGGCTCGTTTGTTGATCTGATAGATAGGTCAGCTCGGAGGTTAGCCAAAGCTCCCCAAAAAATGTCGGTGGAGTAGCCAGGGAGAAGAATTGAAGCTTAAGCTGGTTTTAACCCAGAATGTTTTATGTTTTTTTTTTTCAAGAGAGATGGATTTGAGTGAATCACGAAGCCCTGAGCTGGCTTTTTAATCGTCGATTGTGATCCAGTGCTGTCTGATTTTGTCTTGCTATCTGAGTGGGAATCATCGTTTTGGCTCAGCCCGTTGCTGCTGGAGAGATATTCTCTGACATTGATATTGACATGGAACATTCATAGCTGATGCACTGCTATAATCTAGGCTGATACGCATGACATTTTACACAGGATGAAACACTGGTGATGTAGAGTTTGCCAAATCATATCTGAACACTACCTGATAGCCTACGTCTCTCATTATCTATTTTACAGTTAGCAGAAATATTACGTTTGAACACAATCCGGAAGCATATTACATTTGAAGACCATCCGGAACCATCCGGAATTAACACCAACAGCACGGGCAGTGAGTTCTCTGTGTCTTCAAAACAGAATCATTATGCCATTATCATACTGTACAGTACGTAGCAGAGCACTATGTAATCCTCTCCGTTAGTTCTTGCAGTTATATAATTCCTGGAGAACGCCGCTTTGAGGCAGGATGCTGCCCTGAGTGCTATTTGGCAGTGCCCAACTGTTTGGGGCTATGCCGTGTTTGTGGTACATTGTTCTGAGGTCATGTCAGTGTTGTGCTATTGGAAATAGCTCCCCTGCATTACTGTGCATTAGCGGTCGGTGGCAGCTGCGTTGGGCAAGGGGGTTCACCACTCTGACACATCACACAATGATCACACAATGGCCCTTCAGCTTCGCCCCATCCATTTCCTCATAACAGCAGCCACCTGGCCACTGCACACGCTGGGACTGAGGGAACACGTGTGTGTGTGTGTGTGTGTGTGTGCGTGTGTGTGCGTGGAGGGGGGGGAGAAAGTGCGATGAAGCTGGAGAGATAGATAGAGAGACAGACAGAAAGAAGGGAAGATAGACTGAGAGAGAGAGAGAGAGATAAGACTAATGTTGCGCTTGATGGGTGGCTGAGTAGTCTGTGGTAATCCCGCACAGCGAGACTGCTCTCTATCTCTACAGGGCTATGTGTGTGTGTGTGTGTGTGTGTGTGTGTGTGTCTGTCTGTCTCTCTGTACTGTCTGTAAGACAGTATGTGTGTGTGTGTGTCGTGAACTGAAAGCAGAGGGGGATGTGAGGCTTGAAAAGGAGCCTATTACTCGCAGAGCCCCGGCTCGTGCTGCAGCTATTTTTAGCCGTGCATTAGGCTAATTCATTTCCATGTGACATGCCTGCCTTCATGTTGTCGAGCTCTCTCCTGGCCGTTTTACTCTCTCTCTCTCTCTCGCACTCTCTCTCTCTTTTCAGCACATGCTTGCTTTCCACTCTCCTCTCTCTCTCTCTCTCTCTCTCTCTCTCTCTCTCTCTCTCTTTCTCTCTCTCTCTCTCTCCCTCTCTCTCCATCTCTAAAGTGCCCAGAGAGGCACCCATATGTGTATGGATTATTAAGTGGCCTTTGTCTGCGACATTTACTAGTCAATCGCTGGCCTCTTCGCACACAACAGCGCGCAAAATGAGGCAGGAACCTTTTTTATGGCCACCGCTAGTGCCTGATGCTGAGGCCTCATGTAATGTTAGCTTTTGGGCTCTCAGCACGTTTGTACAGCAGGCTCCGTGCTGTGAGGCTCAGCAGCTCAGTATTAATGGGAACCTTCCAGAAAGTGACAGTTCAGCAATCACCAGCAGCAAAGATGGTGCTTTGTCCACATGCATTTCTATTAAAGGGATCTGACTTTTTATGTCTTAGTGTTCATTAAATTATGGCCCCTGTTTACTTTAAACATCCGAAGAAGTTCAAAATGACGTCATTCTGGCAGTAATTTAAAGCAACTGAAAGCAGAGGGGGATGTGAGGCTTGAAAGTATTGGAAGTATTTGAGGGGATTTGAGAGACTACATTAACCAGCAGGCCTTGCAGTACACTGCTCCATTAGCAGCATAGTTCAAGGGACACCCCCTGTTTCTTTAACATAGTTTGACATCTTTTTTTAAGTGATGTGATTCTATGCAGTGACTCATGGACGATGGCCATTAAAAACTATTTGTTTACACAGACTGAGAACAATCAAGCAAGCTACCATCATCTTCATATCTCTGCTCCAGTCAGTCTGAGGGTGATCTAGGGTGTAATATCAGTAAAGGAGTGGGTTCATGATGAGGTATATCCAAGTCTGTCAAATCTCAAACAGATACCTTACTACCTTTCTGCCACTGACTTTCTTATTCAAAATCGGCCCATCACTTAAACATCACATACTTTACCAGCCATGTGTCATGTTACTTATAAACTGTGTAGCTGTTTTTGTCAGGGGTGTCAGAAGTGTCTCCTTGTCTGTGTTTTCCCTCCCGAACCACCTTCACATGCGTAACTCCACTCTGCCTGCTATGGCTGGAGGCCAGTGCCCTGCCATTTCCTCTGTGCGGTCTCCCTCCGCTCCGCTCCTCTCGCAGTCATTTCCTCTCTGCGGTTTCCCTCCGCTCCTCTC
>NC_045171.1:18155785-18230785 GCF_900700415.2 Clupea harengus | reverse complement strand
GAAATGTGGAGAGAGATAAAGGTGGAGAGAGAGACTGAATGAGTGAAAAAGAGGGAGATGGAGAAAGAGATGGGGCAATGGAGAGAGATATGTGGGTGCTCTTTTTCTACTTTTACTCTTTTTTTACCTAAACATCTGTGTGTGTGTGTGTGTGTGTCTGGCATATGTCAGCTGATTGCTGTATGTGACGCACACAGTGATGACTAATTCTCTGGCCGTCTCAGGAAGTGGGGCAGAGGAAGTGGTAGAGAGAGTCTCTTAATTTGACTCAAGCCTCTAGGGTTTCAATCGGAGCTTTTTGGAAAGTTGGTGAATTAGATGCAAACTCCAGACACATTTAGTGCTGCTTTTAATTATCTGTCTATCTAAATTCTAAATTCATTCTCCATGTCATCTCTCGACCCCTTTCTCTATCAATCTATCATTCGCTCTGTATCTCTTTCTCTCTTTCTCTCTCTCTTTCTCTCTACATATCAATTGATCTTTGTCTCTCTACGTACCTATACAATTTAAAATCCTGTTGGTTAACCTCTCTATGTATGTCTCTCTCTCTCTCTCTCTTCCTCTTTCTCTCTTTCTCTCTCCCTCTGTCTCTCTACATATCCATTGATCTTTATCTATCTACCTACCTATACAATTTTAAATCCTGTTGGTTAACCATTCTCTGTTTGTCTTTCTCTCTGCATGTCTCTCTCTCAGCCCATGAATACTGGTTCCACCAGCACCTCCACGACTCCCAGCAGCACCATGGGCGTCTCGTCTCAGATCGAAGGGTCCAACATGCAGGACGTCTTCATCCTGTCCCCCGTATCAGGACTCTACGGACCCAGGCAAGCCCTCCCTCTCCCTCTCTCTCTCTCTCCCTCCTTTCCCTGTCTCTCTCCCTCTCATTTTCTCAGGCACTTAGGCTCATATGTGTTGGATCTAAGGGTTTTCTGTACTGCAAATGAGGACACTGCCAAAGTGCAAATAACATTCATTTTGTGACACAGTTTATGTTGCAAACCACACTGGACTTAAGTACTGAAGCAGTCCCATGTCAGAGTCGTGGCTCGTATGTCTTAGTTCGTTAGTGAGCTAAATCATGAGAAAGCTCCATCCAGGAAATAATTAACCACGGCATCATGTCACTTAAAAACTAACTAGGTTTATAGATCCGACCTCTTAAGGGAGTGTCCCAAATACATATGTGTAAATAACGAATGAAAGGAAATTAATCAAGCTATTCTGAGCTGCAAATGTGTAAATAATTAAATGAAGCTAATTAGCTTGCTAGGTTGATGTTTCTAGAGGATTCTAAACATATCTCACCCCACCCTCTCCTTCCTTCCCTCACACACACTTACACACACACACACACACACACACACACACACACACACACACACACACACACACACACACACACACACACACACACACACACACACACACACACGCACAGGGACGAGATGGGCATCATGTCCTGTGATGACATCAGCAAGTACAGCATGAGCAAGTCCAGCTCTAAATGCTCAGAGTCGCTGAGCTACTACTTGGACCAGGAGAGCGGCAAGTTCTACTCCCTAATGGAGGGGGAGGGTGTGCCCGTCGGGCCTGACTACGACAGGGGTCGCTCCACCGGCGTCCGTAGGCGAGAGAAGACCCCAACCCACGGTACGACCTTTGAACTTTTCACCCGTTTCCCTCTTTGCCTGTAGCGTGTTCTAGTCCTGCTACTCACCCCTTCTTGCATGATCTGTGTGTGTGTGTGTGTGTGTGTGTGTGTGTGTGTGAGAGGGTTGAGTTTGTGGAGCAGTTACATACTCATTTAACTATAACTTATTATTTAATTTACACATACTGATCCCCAGACAGTTCTGATGGACAGACGCACGTACATTTGTATTCAAAAATATATTACGAGGACTGTTCATAGTTATACTATATTTGTGTGTGTGTGTTGAGGGGTTTCGAGTGCCCCTGGTGCCTTTTCCTCCATGTCAACACACACACACACACACACACACACACACACACACACACACACACAGTCTATCAAACCAAGCATAGACAATAGTCAAAGCTCATATGCACAAAGCCTGTGGTGACCGTCAGCTGTCTGGCTGGGAAAGACCCTCCTCAGTAGGCCTGTCACACTCGCTGTGGCCCCTGTCTCTGTGATGAGGCCCCGAGGGGACTCCGGCTAGCACTCGCGTATCAACCGCCTGCCATTGGGGAAGCACAGGAAGGCCTCCAGATCGAATAGAACAGCTCCTGAGACCAGACGTGCTTCTTCCAAGTCAATGTCCAGAAGATGTGACCGGAGACTACATTTCTGTCTCACTCTGCTTCTCTCACTCTCGCTGTCTCTCTCTTACTATCCCTCCCTCTCTCTCTCTCTCTCGCTCTCTTTTTCTCTCTCTCTCTCTCTCACACACACACACACAAACACATACACACACACACATAAGGACAAAGTTTCTCACGGCTCACAAGCGTTCATCCCACACACATGCTCGATTGATCACACAAGCAAGATCGCTTGTCCCTGTCTTTCTGTCTCACTCTTGTCTCACCTCCCTCTAATTTCTCCTGTCTGTCTGTCTCTTGTTTTCCTTGTGCTCGCTCTTTTTCGTCCCGACCCTTTTCTTCTTTCCTTCATCCTCTTGTCCTTGCACATGATAGTCACTCTCTTCCTGGCCTCAGAACTCCCTCACTGATCCCTGAGCAGACCCGGGTTCATGATTTGATTTTGGTTTTCTGTTCAAATTCTTTGAGCGTTTGATTGAGGCTGAAGATAGCGCCATGTGACTTGGCAGCAACAGCCCCCCAGGCATGCTCAATCAAACGCTGAAAAGTGAATTTGAATGGAATCAAACTTCATGTACTGGGTCTGTCTGACCCTTGTGATCCCCTTTCACGTGTCAGCAAGTTACCTCGTCCGCCACGATGACCTCCTGGTTCGGATTCTTTTTCTCAGGCGACCTCAGGCCCGTGTCGATGCCCGCGGAGTACAACTGGATGGCTGAGGCAAAGGAGCCCAATATGTACAAGAGGGGCAGCCGAGGTGGGTTACCCCCAGATGACGTCCAGATGGGTCCCCTCCCTACCTCCACTGCTCTGCTGGTCAGCCCGGGGTCTTCCTGTTGTCAAACCACTGACCTGGGGTCAGGTTGGAGTGTTTTTTCACGGTTGGGAATAGTGGATGGGAAAGCCTGACCCCTTGGATCAGTGGCTTGAGGACAGGAAGTGACCCGGAAAGCGTTGGCCACGGGCACCCTGTCGTACCCCATCGCAAAAATGCACACTTGGTCAAGGGGAAGGATGAAAAATCAGCCACAAACACACACAAGAACACTCTCTGACACACACAAGAACACCTCTCTGACACACACAAGAACACTCTCCCTAACACACACACACACACACATACTGCACATTTACACAGATACTTGCACAAACAAACATACACACGTATATGCATGCACAGAAACATGGATGCGCACACACACACACACACGCAGGTACAAGAACCTTAGCTACTTCATGTATATAAAGTAAATGAGATGGATCTCAATACTGGCCTTCAATCAGTATTCATTCGTCCATTTCTTTATTACATTTTTCTTTTGGTTTTGCATTACGCTTGGCTCTATGTGCAATTTGAACCATTGAGGATATGTGTGTTATGTTGTATCTGGTTGCGTGGTAAGGTCTGAAGTCTGAACCATTCAGTGTGTATGCATGTTGGGAATTGACAGAGGAAGAGTGATGTTTTTTTGCACAGATTGTTTGCACTGGATTGATGAAAATAACCGCTACGAGAAAATCTACATGGCCTCTCATCAGTGTGTAATAACTTTCCAAACTGTAACAGTCAGTCAAGGTGAATCATCTTAAGCCTGATCTCTGTTTGGTTCCAGCACACAGAATGAAGTCCTGTGATAACCTGTTCAGTTTGGGAAAACAATTCTACTGGGGCTTCTCTCTACTGACGCAGATTGCATAAACTGTGCTCGACACGACTCTAATTTATGGTCTGTGCACGACAACAAGGCTTCATCTGAGGCCACAGCCTCAGTTAGGAGTCTGTAAACTCAGCTGCGCTGAATTATGTAAATCTCTGGCGCAAAAAGCACAAAAACATCCCGCGGGTTCATCCGAGGCTAACTGTAGCTGATCATGTGCACACGCAGCTTGTCGTGTGTAGCGACATTAGCGTTAGCCACTTTGGTGTTAGCGGCATTAGCGAGCATTACTTATTTAATCCCGGGTGTCGGCTAAGGCAGCAGTGTCCTGTAAGGGCCAGTTCGTTTTTTTTTTTATTGTTGTTTGGGCCAGCATTTAGGACAGCATTGTTTATTTATTTATGAGAGCCTGTCCTGAGGCAGTAGCGAACAATGCTAGGCCTGATCAAAGGTCCTTTTCTTTTGGACAGAGATGAAAGTAAGCTGCTGTATTGGACGAAGCAGAAAAACACTGGGTCTCCACAAAGGCTACAGGCTTCTCCTCTGACCTCTTCTGCCTCCTTCTCTCCTTTATCACCATCTTTCTTCCTTGTTCTTCCATCCTTTTTCTTCCTTCAGGTCTTTTTTTTTTTTTTGTCTGAATCCTAATTCTCTTCGCACTAAAAAGCTGACAGATCCTGTCTTTTCAATCCCGGTCCCTGATCCTAACTCTCCATCTCTCTATTTTGGGTTTTTCGTGGCAGAGATATCATTTTTTTTCCCCCCAATCTTTGTCTCTGCTGCTTCCGATGTGGCTTTTAGCCGCCCGGGTCCCTTTCACCCGCTGTAATTTCACCTCTCGCTTTAGGGAGGGGAGGGGAAAAAAAAGCCAAAAAGTCATTAGCGGAGTAACCTCTCATTAGGGCTTGCGTGCGGATATGGGTTATCATTCAGGACAGCCGTGACTGCTCCGCGGCGGCTCACAGAATGAAGCCGAGCCTCCTCTGAAATGGGCTCTCCGAGCACTCGCCGGCGATGATAAGAAATGGATTGTGCTCCAATAATCGGCACAGGGGGACCTGTTATGTCAGACCGGCAATTATTCAGGAGATTGCATCCATATTGTTAGGGGGGATTGGGGGGTGGAGAAGGCAAAGCCTTCTTCCTTTGGTAGTTGGTGGTAAGAGCATTGTTCTAGCTAAACTAATAGGCTTTTAGATAAAACAAGGACTCTCATTTTAATAGCAGTTGTCTGTGGTTAAAGAATTACATGATGAATCAAATGATGAATTAACTAAATAGACACCCCTTTGACAGCGGGTGCTGATTTAAGTCGAGCATTTCGCTATTGTTGCCGTGCAGAAAAGGAACCCAGCATGACAGACTGATATACTAACATGGAGGTCAGGAATCAATGAAAGAAGGGTGTCTGACCCTAAATAAACTAGAAGAATAAGTCGCTGAGGCAATGGGTTGCTATGAGATGTCATCAGAGGCCTTCGCGTGTTTATATTGTGTGTGGAACATTTAATCTGCTTATGCATTAAGCCTACATAAAAGTATTTGTCAACATAGACTGGGAGTAATATAAATCACATTAAATGCTTAGGATCTCTCCTACAATAATCCAAACTGTAGATTAAAAAAAACGGGTTATTTTATGGAGATTTAGTGGCACCTATTCTTTCTTCTGCCTCCTCTCTTTCTGCTCTTCTCTATCTATCTATCTATCTAGCTATCTATCTGTCTGTCTGTCTGTCTGTCTGTCTGTCTGTCTCTGCCTCTGTCTGCCTGTCTGTCTGTCTGTCTGTCTGTCTGTCTCTCTGCCTCTCTCTGTCTGTCTGTCTGTCTGTCTGCCTGTCTCTCTCTGTCTCTGTCTCTGTCTCTCTCTGTCTGTCTGTCTCTCTGCCTCTCTCTGTCTGTCTGTCTGTCTGTCTGTCTCTCTGCCTCTCTCTGTCTGTCTGTCTGTCTGTCTGTCTGCCTGTCTCTCTCTGTCTCTGTCTCTCTCTCTCTCTGTCTGTCTGTCTATCTATCTACTCTTCCGTGGTCCTCAGTCTCTCCATCCAGTCCGATTCTTTCTTTCCTCTCACTCACACAGCATCTCTCCATCCCGTCGAGGGCCTGCCTGTCCTCCTCTGGCTTCACCTCATCCTGAGGACAGGCTTTAAATGGGGCTGGGAGTAATTCACCTCCTCCATCAATTAAACAGAGCCTCGCTGTCGGGGGCCCTTCACAACATACAGCGTCTCCCTCTCAGGGCACCGCTTATTGCTCAACAAATCAGCTCACGGTATTAATGTTAATTCATCCACAGCAGACGAGAGTCTGAGAGTCATTAGGATGGACATGTTTTAAGATTTTAGGGAGAAGTTAAAAGGGCTCCAAAGACTCCAAAAATCCTCAGCCTATTTTCAACGCAGATAAAAAATCCCGAATACTGACAGTGAGTATATATATATCAGAGTGGTAAGTTGAGTGAGGAGATTTGAGTTTTTTTTTTTAGGGGTGGGATTTTAGTCCTTCATAATCCTTGAGCTGCTTTTTTTTATCTCCTCTCTCTGTCTCGCATGTTCAGACTCGGACACCTCACTGCTGCGTTACCTTAGCGACGACAAGATCCTGGTGATCCAGGAGGAGGTGGAGCCGGGGCGGGATTGCAAACGCGACACCAGCCGCCGCTCGCGCAAGAAGAGCAAGACTCCCAGCAGCCCCAGCTTTCCCATCAGCCCCTCCATGCTGCCGCCCAATGTGCGTTTGGAACCGCCCCCGCCTGAGGGGCTGCCTTTTCCGCTGTCCGAGAACAACACTATGCCCTTCTACCACGTGAGTCTCTGCCCTCACTGCTCCCAGTATGAGTCTCAGTCTCACTCTTCTCCATGTGCCATGCAACACTACACAGAGCAGTGACATGTTTGTTTGTATCACTCCTTCAAAATGACTACTCCACATTTATGAATATGAATAAATGAATAATCAAAAATAGATGGCTTAGATTAATCACATCCACTTCACTTCCCTCAATAATCACAAACTGAAGAAGTTTCATGGAGAAGGTTTCTATGTTCCTCTCTCTCTCTCGCTCTTTCTTTACGTTCTCTCTCTGTCTTTCGTCCGTACATGTTGAACACCATAATGGCATTATTGTAACTGACGAATTCATTCAGGTGTTTTGTGCAGCACTGCATCAGATTGCTATATCTGGGTAGGGCACCATCTCCCAGTGTCAAAGTCAACCTAAAATGATAGGACCTTGGGTTTCCTGCCAGAAGGAATAATTATTAGCATGTCAATTACAGGCCTCTTTCAGTTGAGGTGGATGGTAATTCAGTGACACTCACCTGGAATTGTCAGCAGTGAAGTATGAATCAATGATATATAATTAAGTTGTCATAACAGTTATATTTGCCAGTAGATTTGCAAAGAGGGGACATTTACTGTGACATGTTCTAGGATCAGACATTTGTTTTTTTTTTGCTTCTTTTGGTTGTTTGGTGAGAGGACAACCTCTGCCTCTCGAGGGGCCTTGGGCAGGTTTTCTAGGATGCTCAGAATCGATGGAGGTGAGCCCAGGCCAGCTTCACAGAGGGCATCTCCCTAGTCTGGAAAAGCCAGGTTGGGGCTGAGATGGTCATTCAGACATGGTAACTCAGACTTTCAGCTCTCTCGTCAGGACGGGACATTTTTGCTTCCAGTGCCAAGACTCTGAATGCCTCTCTAGGCTAGCCTTTTAGCAAGGTCTTTAAAAAACGTCTGTTGAATTTGTGAGCACATCTCCGATCGGCACCACTGTGGTAATTTGTGCTCCTTTGGCCTGGCAATAGAGCCGGGGTCCCAGAGGAGCAGGTTCTTTTTATCATACATTTCACTGACTTTCACTTTCACTTTCACTTTCACTGGCTACATTTTGGAGTTTTCTGATCATCTGGTCTTGTGGCAAAGACAGAAAAGAGCTGCGGGGGAAGTGTGGCCAGTGTGTGCGTGTGTATGTGTGTGTGTGTGTGTGAGTGAGTGAGTGTATGTATGTGTGTGTGTGAGTGAGTGAGTGAGTGAGTGAGTGAGTGATTGAGTGAGTGTGTGTGTGTGTGTGGTGTGTGTGAGAGAGAGAAAGAGAGTGTGTCTGTGCATGTGTGTGTTAGAGTGAGTGAGTGTATTTGTGTGTGTGTGTGTGTGTGTGTGTGTGTGTGTGTGTGTGTGTGTGTGTGTGTGTGTGTGTGTTAGAGTGAGAGACAGAGAGAGAGTGTGTGTGTGTTCAGACAAAGCAGACGATCCCCTAGATCTGCACCAACTGTCGTGTGTCCGCTGGAGCGTGCTCAGTGTGACTGAGGCACGTGCCGTCTGCCTGAGCTCAAACCATGCAAGCCACTTCATGCAAGAATTACCCCTCTCTTTTCTGTGTTTCATACTCACATTCTGTCTCTCATTCTCTCTCACTCTCTCATTCTCTTCTTCGTCCCCCGTCATCATTCTCTTTGTTTGAGTTATCCCTATTTTAAACAACAGTTAGATGCGATCGAATGATTGATTCATTTCTGATAAGAGGCATGCCATGAGCAGTGGTGTATAAAGTACCCAAAAGCCATACTTGAGTAAAAGTAAAGATACCTTACTGGAAAATGACTCAAGTAAAAGTAAAAGTAACCTTTTAGAATACTACTTGAGTAAAAGTCTTAAAGTATCTGATCTTGACTGTACTTAAGTATCAAAAGTAATTTTCTGATATTAAATGTACTTAAGTATTGAAAGTAAAAGTACAAGTAAATGCTGTTAATAAAAAAGCAAAGAGTCAGAATTTTGAGAATTATGAAGTTTATTCCGACTAGAATGAGCATACTTATAAACTGGGCCTTATTTGAACACAATGTTAACACAATAGGCAATACTAAAGCAGCACCGAAAGTAACAACCCAGTCATTACTTGAAATTGAAAAATGTTTTGTTCATCTTCAAACAAAACGTCCCAAAAAGCCATTATGAATTTTTAAAATTTTAATCTTTGTAAAATTTTGTGAATGGGCTCCTGAGTATCCCAAGGCACAACCTGAGAGCAATAACCTGGCGATCTGATACAAAGCCATAGCATTACATCAGGATCATCAGTTTTACAAGCAAGTTATCGGTACAGTGACTGTGAAATACTTTCAGCAACAGGCAGACCCATCCCTTGAACAATAACGTTACTAGCAGCCATTTAGCTCCACACTGCTACGTTACTGTACTGTAGATTGACACCATCCTAGCTAGCTAGTTAGATACCTCGCCAGAGATGGAATAAAGAATAAGAATAAATCATCTTTGTAGGTTATTAGCTAGCTTGAAATATTATATACAGAAATTACCCAGCGGTGAAAGAACATGACTAGTCTACAAGGGTGCTGGTGGCAGTTAATGAAGAGGTTGTGGGGTTTCTAATTTTTTGATTGAGACCTGTGTGCTTTTGCTTCGATTATTGTTGTGTCCCCTTCGTTGTTGATCTTAATGTTTTGGATATATCCTTCCACTGCATATTGCAGTCCATTTTGCCTTGATCTGGAGGATATCGCGGAGATATTAGCCTACTCCAAAAAGAATCACTGACACTGACAGACAGTATAGTGCATGAACGAGTTCAAAAGACGTAGCAACAGTAACTAAGAGGACGGGGCTTTTGCGAACGGTCAATAGCGCATTAACGTGCGCTAGGACCACTGATTCGCCAAACCTGCTTGCAGTCTGTGTTCTACCACAGTCCCCGACGTTGGTCTCATCATTCTCATGAATTGAGAATTCTAAAGAAGATTTGATTTTGTAACGAGTAACGAAGGTTTCAGGGGAAATGTATCGGAGTAAAAGTATCAGTTTTCTTTGCAAAATGTAGCGAAGTAAAAGTAAAAGTAAACAGAAATATAAGTAGTAAAGTAAAGTACAGATAGCCAAAAAAACGACTTAAGTACAGTAACGAAGTATTTCTACTTCGTTACTATACAACACTGGCCATGAGTGAGGTTATCCTGGAACAACCTCACTTGAACTCTTCACCGCTAATGATCACTCAAGCGTTTGATTCAACATGCCAATCATTCAAAGTGAGAGAGCAGAATGACAGGCAGCAATTTTATAATGTTTCATTTGACAGTTTTTGAGTGAGGAGAAGGAGCACACGGAGTAGTAGGGGGAATGTGCAAATGAACGTGTAACGTTAAGACAGGTGAGTGCATGAATGTGCAGAGATAGTTTATCTGACTCAACTTGGCTGCAGAGTGACAGTATTTGTTGCTTGGCAATGCTTGGCGACGAAACCTCGGGTTGGAACAATTTTTTGGGGCCGGGAATGAATTAACAAAATTGAATTAAACTAAAGAAAAACACAATCTGGTATCTTCCAACTCGATTAGTCGGTAATATAACTGTGTATAAAAGCAATGCGACACTCGTGGCGTATGTGGGGTTGGTAAAGGATATCCTTACGGCAGTGATTACCTACAGCCCAAACACAGCCAGGAGGATATCCTTTACCAACACAACAAACACGAGCATCATATTGCTCAATTCTGTGCATCTCTGTTTCTCTCTCTCTTTCACTCATTCTCTCCTTTCTGCTCCACCTCTTCTCTCATTTCATGCTGGAGTTATACCTCTATGTCTGTTGCTCTCTCTCTCTCTCTCTCTCTCTCTCTCTCTCTCATTCCCCCCCTTTCTCTCCTTTCATCATTCTCTAGTTTCATGCAGGAGATGAGCAGAAATGATAGACCTATGAAAATAACAGTCTTTGCTGTAGATTTGCACAACGTAGAGCTATTATTTCAAACACTGTGATTGAGCTTGTGCGCTGAGAGACGCATCCGCAACAGCAAACCTTGTACACTTTGGAGACACCCATGCGCACGTTTGTGTCCACATTACGTCAAGCTGTGTCCACAGAAGCATACTTGAGCCCTTAGTCCTCCTTCTCTATGCCTCTCTCTCTCTCTCTCTCTCTCTCTCTCTCTCTCTCTCACTTTTTCTCTCTCTGTCATTCATTCTCTACTGGCTCCATATCAGTTCTCTCACTTTATGCAGGAGTTCTTCTCCCTGTTCCCTTTTTCTACATCTCTATTGCTCTTTCTCTCTATCCCTAGTTCCCTCCTTTCATACGCACATGCTCCTTGTCTCACTCTCTCCATTTGACCCCCTCTTCCCTTACTCTTTCTCTTTTTCTCTTCCTCTTCCCTTCCTCTCTCTTTCTTTTTTCTCCCTTACTCTCTTTTTCTTTTCTCTTCCCTTACACTCTCTTTCTTTTCTCTTCCCTTACTCTCTCTTTCTTTTCTCTTCCTCCTACTTTCCCTTCCTTTTCTTTTCATCTCCCACCCTTTATCTTTCTTCCTTGTTTCTCTCCTTCTTACCTATTTCCCCCTTTCTTCATTTCTGTCCACTGCTCCTCTTTTTTGTTTCTCTCTCTTCCCCATCCCCTCTCTCTTCTGCACTCCTACCTCTCACTTCTCCCTCCATCTCTCTCTCTTCTCCCTCCATCTCTCTCTTCTCCCTCCATCTCTCTCTCGTCCCCCTCCATCTCTCTCTCTTCTGCTCTCCTACCTCTCTCTTTTCCCTCCATCTCTCTCTCTTCTCCCTCCATCTCTCTCTCTTTTCCCTCCATCTCTCTCTCGTCCCCCTCCATCTCTCTCTATTCTGCACTCCTGCCTCTCTCGCTGACCCACAAACCATGATGTCAGCTGGGGTTAGAGCGAGTCCAGAGAGGGGCCCGGGGCTCCCAGACCCATCTGCTGCTCCTCATGCACACACACACACACACACACACACACACACACACACACACACACACACACACACACACACACACACACACACACACACACACACACACACACACACACACACACACACACTCTAACTCTCTCTCTCACACACACACACACACAGGCAGACAGACACACACATTCATACAAATATACAGACACACACACACACACGCACACACGCACACACACACACACACACACACACACACTCTAACTCTCTCTCTCACACACACACACACACAGACAGACAGACACGCACATTCATACAAATATACAGACACACACATGCACATACACACTCATAATCCCAACACACATGCACACACATTCCCACACACACACACTTACAAAACACACTCACAACACACTCAAAACACACACACTTACAAAAACACTCACACACAAATACACACTTACAAACACCAACACGCACTGTCACACACACACTGTCACACACACACACACACACAAACACACACACACACACACACACACAGTCCTCTGGGCCTCTCAGGCCAATTTGCACAGTGTGTGTCCAGAGACAGTGTCACTGACACAATGTGGGCGGGTGTTGTGCCTGTGGGATTCAGCAGGGGTACGTTCGCTCCAGGACGGGGCTTGTTCAGTCCGCCATGTGGCGTGCTGTGCAGTGCAGGCACAGACAGAGGCAGTGCTGTTGTCAGGCCGGGTGTGGATGATGACCCAGGCAGGCATGCTGCTGAGTGCCTCACACGGGGAGAGCATCAGAAGAGGGTCCCAAGAGAGAGAGAGAGAGAGAGAGAGAGAGGGGGAAGAAGGAAGGATGGAGGGAGGGAGAGACTGTTTTAGTCTACACACTACCAATGTGAAATGTACAGAGCCAGACTCGACATGCCTCTGTTACCTACACACACAAAAAAAGACAGAAAACGTCATGGAAAAGTGAGAGTGTGAGAGGAAAAAATGGATGAAAAAAAACCCCCACTGAATTATAGACTAGAATGTGAGGAATAAAAAGACTGTGAACGTGAGAGTTAAGGACACATGAGACCAGACAGAGACAAGAAGTGAGTGAGAATAAGTTTGATAAGCAAGAGACAAAGAGAGAGAGAGAGAGAGAGAGAGAAAAGAAAGAGAAGACAGAGAAGTGATGGGAAGAAAGAGGGAATGAAAGAGAAGAGATGGATAGAGAGAGAGCGAGGGGAACCTGGGGCACAGAGGAATCAGATCACGCATGGAGCTGAGGACGCCAGTGGTGCTGAGGAGGAGAGAGACTTGAGATGAGACTCTGTAATGAAAGTCACGTCAAAACACATCGCTGTCAGACACACACACACACACACACACACACACACACACACACACAGAAGATGGAAGACACACACACACAGTCACACATAGACATACACGAACACTATAAATGTGTGACTTGTCTGTGAGGTGTGAGGTGTCGTGGTGAGTTAATGAAGACCAGCGGACACAGGACGCGCAGTCATGGTGTGAAGTGATGAAGGTGCTGTGAGGTTGTGTGAGCAGACAGCAGACGCACACACACACACACACACACACACACACACACACACACACACACACACACACACACACACACACACACACACACACCACACACACACACACACACAGGCCTTTAGGGTTCATGGGGTGTTCTAAGGGAATGGTAGCATTCTGTAGAGAGAATAAGTGAAATTAACACTCAGTGGACAATCAGTTTGAGACCTTCATCAGCTGTCAGTCAATACCGCTACCTCTTCTGCTTGCTGTCCCCACCGTAAGGTTTGTTTCCTCCTGCAGTCTTCATGCCTGGTTCCCCACCGCACACACTTGAGTGGTCAGTCAGACAGTCAGTCTCCAACGTCCTTCACCCAGCGTCTCCCTGTTCCTGAACCCAGCCAGGGGGTCAAGATGCTGTCTGGGTATTCATGAGTGTCTGAGGGGGCTCTGTAGACAGAAAGACATATTTAGAGGATGATCAATATTCTGGGAGATCAGTTTGAAAACGTCCCTCTGTGTGTCTGTCTGTCTCTGTTGTTTTTCTAATGGCTGCTGGTGTGGAAAGGGGACATAATTTTCTGTCCCAAACTCAAACCATAACGATCAATCCGTCTAGCTGACAGACTCTCGCTCGCTCGTTACACTGTTCTGGTAGCTTCACAGCGTGGCCTGAAGGCCATAAGCAGCTCCCTCTGGCTTTCCCAACGAGGGGGTGATACCTGTTTGAAGTCTATCAGATCACACAGGCCTGGGCGGCAGAGGCTGTATGACTCACCCCGGCAGAGAGAAGGAGAGAGAGAAAGAGAGAGAGAGAGACAGAGAGAGAGAGGAGAGAATGAGCTGTTTTTGCTTCAGGCTATGAACTGAAGCTGGGCACCCCATCAAATCCTTTTCATTGCATTGTGTTAAAGGAGAGGCGATTGTCAGAGATGGAGCAGAATTAGATTATGCGCACTGATGGTGATGAATGGGATCCGCACAGGACCACTGTGACGTCACTCTTCCTCTCCTCCACTCCCCTCTCTCCTCTCTCGTCTCTCTCTCTCTCTCCTTCTCTCTCCCTCCCTCTCTTTTTCTCTTTTTCCTGTTTTATCAGTCTCTCTCATCCAGCTTCCTGAAATCTGTAAATTGAAATGCTTTGGCACAGAATTCAAATTACGTTTGTGCCGAAGCAACACTAACTGAACCTGCACACTGGGGCGAGAAGTGAAGAATGACAAACGGAGAGAAAAATGGCAAACGACAAATTAATTTGAAAATAGCCATTTTGGGTGCTAAATGCTATATGCATTGGTTTACAAACAACTGCCTCTGTTCAGACTTGCTGCACTAAATACCTGATTGTGCAACAGAGATATTCTTATTCCCTACAGTGTCAGCAGTTCTCAGCACAGAGCACTCATGAACTGTATATTAAATTATAGACTTGACCTTGCAACCCCCCCCCCATGTAAAGTTTACGTTCATGTTTTTTCATTAACTTCTCCTGCACGTCTTTCTCTTCTCTGTATTTCTCTCTATCTGTCTCTCTCTGCCTCTCTCTCTTTCTCTTTCTCTCTCTTTCCACTGCAGCAGCAGAGAGCTGGGGACACACTGCGAGTTGAAACAACAGAAAGGTGAGTTAAGGTTTCAAGAAAGAGTAGTCCTCTAGAACACGCACACACACACACACACACACACACACACACACACACACACACACACACACACACACACACCCCAAGTGTTACCATAGTGATGAACTTTCACAAACGCCACAAGGGCACAAGTGCACTGAAGACAAGAACTTTTCAACTAGTTGATATGTTCAATTGTGATATTTGTATTTAGAGTTATTGAAGAGGGTCTTTCTTGTCCATGTTTATTTTTAGTACTCTACTGAGTGCAAAAATACAGCATCTGATTTTCTAGAAGTTTCTGCCACTTCACTGTCAGTGATTACCACAGAGGCGTGACTAACCATCATCTGCCACTTGTGTAATAATATGATGAAATATAATTATCCCCCTGGCCCTAACCAGACAGACTGAATTCCTCCACGGATGAAGACTGCGTGGGTTTGTTTTGCTGTCGCTGATGATTACACGCCATTCATCTGTAGTATTCTTATGGAGTCACTCTTTCTTCTCTCTCTCTCTCTCTCTCGCTCTCTAGGTACAGCGTCTCTGGGATCGAGAGACAAACAGGGTCGTCTGTCAGAAAGGTAACTGTCAAAGATATATGTGCACACACACACACACACACACACACACACACACACACGCACACACACACACACAGATGAAAAAAGAAAATATGTGAATTATTACATCAAGCCCATACACTAAAACAAGACCTCTCTTTCTTTCTTTTTTTTCTCAGACTTTTCACTACACCTCCTTAAGAACGAAAACCAAAAAGAGGACCAAAGGTGGGTTTCAGTGCCAGCAACACTTACACCACATCTAGATACCCAGTTATACTGACTAGTTACTCTATGCCTACACCACATCTAGATACCCAGTTATACTGACCAGTTACTCTATGCCTACACCACATCTAGATACCCAGTTATACTGACCAGTTACTCTATGCCTACACCACATCTAGATACCCAGTTATACTGACTAGTTACTCTATGCCTACACCACATCTAGATACCCAGTTATACTGACCAGTTACTCTATGCCTACACCACATCTAGATACCCTGTTATACTGACCAGTTACTCTATGCCTACACCACATCTAGATACCCAGTTATACTGACCAGTTACTCTATGCCTACACCACATCTAGATACCCAGTTATACTGACTAGTTACTCTATGTCCAGTCCAGTCTGTCTATTAAATGCACAACCAGTAAGTTGCAGAGGTTTCGGTTATCCCATGTCTACCTGGCTCATTATGAATGTCCATATATGGTGTAAACAGGTTGCATTCCATCTAGTATTTGTGTCTTTGGGCTCTTCATGTGTCCCAAGTGGGGGCAGCTCATTCACAACTAGTTTTGGCTTTAGTAGCATGAAGGGCTGATGCTAACAAGTCTGAATGTCCCTCCTATTGAACTCGATGAATACACTACTATTCACCTGTGCTGTCTGCACTGCCACCTCCAGCTTCACCCTGACAAGGCCTCGAGCATTAAGATGTTTCAAACGCCTCGAACACACTAATCCTTCCCACCTACAATTAGACCAAACGGGCCCCATGGTGCTCCATTGGCATATATTATAACGTTGTTTTATTATCCCAATTATTGCTACACCACCGAGTGCAAGTGTAGAGCGGGGCTCAGGCAGCGGAAGTGGAGCGTATGGAGACCCATAAAAGGCTCCATCCGCACCGTCTCCTCCACAGTGGCCTTGCTGCCCCACAGAATTTAGATGGAAGATTTCCATAGATTAATGAGTGCGAGTGTGGGGAGAGGGAACTGTGGGGCTGAACATACAGTGATGCATTGTGTGAGGCTTATGGCGATCGCTTGCGTGATAGAGAAAGCCTCCCTATTTTCTTCAAGGTCAGTGTAATCCGCTAGCTCTTCACTAGCGCGGAGTCCTTGACTTGTCAGATATCACAGTTAATGTGTGTCCTGTGTCCTTTGACTGCATTCGCTGACCTTGAAGTTTTAAATCTTCATAAAGATTTCTCTTTCACTGAGGTAATAGGAGGGGAAGTGATTTAGTCCTAGATTTGCACACAAATGCACCTAAATGCTAATGTCGCTAATGGATTCTTTAGACTGTGGTTGAGTAGAATAAGAACGTTCAGGAATCAGATGTGGGGTATGCAACGTTTAGTAAGCACAAAGGCACACGCGCGCACACACACACACACACACACACACACACACACACACACACACACACACACACACACACACACACACACACACACACACACACA
The DNA here is from genome assembly GCF_900700415.2 of Clupea harengus. Taxonomy (NCBI): domain Eukaryota; kingdom Metazoa; phylum Chordata; class Actinopteri; order Clupeiformes; family Clupeidae; genus Clupea; species Clupea harengus. The sequence goes on along the minus strand of NC_045171.1, from coordinate 18,213,708 downwards.
CACACACACACATACATACACATACATGTACTGCGTGCTGCTGTTTTTAAAGACTAAAGTTAGTCTTTGACTGTACTATTGCCTAATCATGGCAAAATGTATTACAGGGGAAGGAATCTAGGAAGTCTTTAATGGAGGTTTAAATTAACATGATAAAAAGCAAGTGTAGGGGAGAATGGGGTTGGTTGGCACACTTTTTACCCTAGTGTGAATTGCTCATCATCAAAACATCTTTCAATAGTCATTCCTACATTAAATTGAAGCTTAAGGTGTTGGCTTGAAATGTGTATCCCTCTCATTTTCCATTTTATTGTAACAAAGAGGTAATTAACTAACAAAGACACTCTGACACATTGTGACAACCAACCCCATCACGGGGACGGTTGTCACACACTATGGGGTTGTTTGTCACAATGTTATTTTAATAGGAACATTTTTAAAAAGAAGGCAAGAAGGCAGAACTAAATTTGAAAGTTGAATTGCATTGACAAGTTGACAAATACATAACTTAACGCATCTTAACACAAAATGAGCAAGGAACATGAACAGGAAACACATCTTTATGCCAGCCTATATAACAACATGAAGAACAAAACAAATAACCCATGTGACCCCAAAGAGAACGTGACAACCAACCCCAACTGGAATTTCTTGCTAGGATCAAGGCTAACAACCATCTAACAACTAGTTAGCTCGCTAACAACAATCTAAACTATAGCTTTCCCATCACACTTTTTAAGGGTAACAATTGTTTTGTTATAAACCCATTGTATAAAAGCCTAGAAGAAAAATACTGAGGAGCTGAATATTTTCAATTTGACATGAAAAACACAAAAGGTCCTCATCTCAAGTTCAGCTGTCTTACTCCAGAGGAGACTATGTAGGTGAGCTCTGATCCCAATTCTGGAAATTTCCAAACCAAAATTCTGGAGACAGCTCTTTCTGGTGGCGAGATATAATGAGTGTGACAACCAACCCGTGTGACAACCAATGATTAAGTCATTAACAGTGTTTGGAAATTATCTCCATCAACCAACCCCGTTCTCCCTTACTTCATATGATGTTTTTTACATTGCCATTTGACAAAAATGTTTTAAAGTTTTTATCATGCCAGTGTCTGTTTATTTATCTATTAATACTTGCTTGTGGATATTCTCTCTCTCTCTCTCTCTCTCTCTTTCCCTCTCCATTTTGTGTGAAGAACCTTTGAGACTGTTGAAAGCTGAGAAGGGAATGAGCCAAATGATGTTTGACTTGACTTGAGTTCATGCCACGTCCTCCCTCAGGTTCTCTGACTAGCGGGAGTCGGCGGAGGATCTCTTGTAAAGACCTTGGCCACGGCGACTGCGAGGGCTGGCTGTGGAAGAAGAAAGATGCCAAAGGCTACTTCATGCAGAAGTGGAAAAAGTACTGGTTCATCCTGAAGGACTCGTGCCTCTACTGGTACACCAACCAGAATGTAAGCTGCCTCCAGTCTCATTAATGCATAACACTATAAATAAAATCATTTGACCGAGGGCCCGATGTAGGTTTTATTGCATTTAGGCACCAGACCAAGTACCACTATATGAAGCCGCTTTAGAGGTATAGGGGGAGAAATTAAAAGTTATTCAAAGTTAATTAAAACATCATCTTCGGTGAGGTAGTCTGTTTTAGAATGGATGAATACGCTAGCAGTTCAACATTCTGTGTGTGTCATAGACCTTATTAAAAAGATTGCTGTCCTTGTGTCCTACTGAGGAGATGAGACAGGGAGGCATTAAGGAAGGAGACATTGTCATGCCCTTGTTTTGGATGCGGTGGAATTTAGAGTCGGTTCTGCAGATGCAGCAAGTGTATGAGTTTGCTTGTCAAATGATCGGAGGTGACATCATGGGAGAAATCAGATCATGGTGACAAAGCTGGGCGATGAGTCATGACTAACAGCCAAACCTCTCTTCCTCTCCATCATCTCTCTCTCTCTCTCTCTCTCTCTCTCTCTCTCTCTGCCTCTCTCTCTCTCTCTGTCCTCCTCTCACTCCCTCTCTCTCTCTCTCTCCTCTCTCTCTCCCTCACTCTCTCTCTCTCTCTGTCCTCTCTCTCTCTCTCTCTGTCCTCACTCTCACTCCCTCTCTCTCTCTCTGTCCTCTCTCTCTCTCTCTCTGTCCTCTCTCTCTCTGTCATCACTCTCACTCCCTCTCTCTCTCTCTGTCCTCACTCTCTCTCCCTCTCTCTCTCTCTCTGTCCTCCCTCTCTCTCTTTCTCTCCCTCTCTCTCTCTCTCTCTCTCTCTCTCTCTCTCTCTCTGTCACATGTAGGACGAGAAAGCGGAGGGATTCATCAGTCTCCCAGAGTTCAGAATAGACAGAGCCATCGAGTGCAGGCGGAAATTGTAAGTGTCCCTCAGGCCTTTCTTGAATGCCACCCCTCCCCTTCTCTCTCTCCCCTCTCCCCCCCTCCCCCTCTCTCTCTCTCTCTCTCTCTCTCTCTTCCCTCTTTCCTCTTCCTCTCCTTTGTCTCTGTCTCATCTGCTCTGCCCTCTGGGTACCAACACGGGGAAACGTCATGCCTAGGATGAAAAAAAAGAAAAGGAAAGAAAAATCAGGCTATGGGGGCTGTAGGTCACGTTGATGGATACGCACCTGTCCGTCTCCAGGTCGGGGGAAAGATGATAGGGGGCACAGCAGGAGCAGCTCCTCCCTGGGCATTGACCCTCAAACGCACCCCCCCACCCCCACCCCAGGCCTGACGCCTTGTGAGCTGTCGCTAATGAGCCGCGTGCTTTGCAAGTCTAAATATAGCTGCTGAAATCGAGGCCTGGTCCCCCTCCATCTCTGGCTGTCTCTGGCTCTCACCTGAGGGGCTGGGCTGGGCTGGATGCGCTGCGCTGCGCGGGGTGTCTGGGGCGCGGGCAGAAGGAGGACGTGCCCTCTGCTGGAGACTGGAACAGGAGCTGAGGGGCTGAGTGGGGCTCTTTCACTGGCTCCTCTCTCCTCTCCTTCAGCGGTCCTGTGCCTCACAGACAAGCAGAGACTGAGAGAGGTGCCGTCCAAGGGCGTTACACACTAGTGTTAGCACTAGCGCCAGCAGTAGCATGCTAATTGACCATCAATTACCACCAACGTGGTGAAATCTTGCATCACGTCATCAAGTCCAAAATGGAGGGTTTAGTACGCTGTGACACGTACACTATCTTTCGACAACCAGATTCAGAATCATGGTTACATTCTAAAATTGTCAGGAATTTTGGACTAAATTCTCACAATGTGACTGTGGCCACAGTTCATATCTATAAAGCCACCGGTATGGAGGTATGGAAGTTGAATTCCATCATCTGCTGTCATTGTCACTCTGACGACCTCATTTTGCATTCTTTGTTGCATAATCTGATTTCTGTGGCAAACGTGATACCGACGAGAAGCGATGAAGATTCGTCCTGTATAGCATCGCAGCCATTTAAACGTAGAGGAATTCAGTTGACTGATGGCAGATTAAGGGCAGATGATGCAGTAATACCAGCAGTAATGAGCTCTCAGCTCATAGCTAACCTTTCACAATCACTCTCTCCCTTCTCTTCTCCACTACTAACTCTCTCTCTCTCTCTCTCTTTTTCTTTTTCTTTCTCTGCCGGTCAGATTCAGACTCATGATTACATTGGGAAGTTGTCAGTAAATGTGACTGTGGCCTCAGCTCATGTCTATAAATCTACCAGTGGGGATTACAGAAGCAGATTCTCATTATTTGGTTCAGTTGACACTCGTATATCATTTAATGCAATGATTTGGCATTCTTTGTTAAATACTCTGTTAAAAATGTGGATACCATGTAGTTTGAAAGAAGTGAAAGATTTGTCCTGCATGATATGACAGACATTTAAACTTATAAAAATTCTTAGATAAAAGACTCCAGAGTAGACAGAGAGGAGATGATGCAGTAATAGCATTAATGATCCCTCTGCTGATAGCTAACCTTTCACAATCACTCTCCCTTCTCTTTCACTAACTCTCTATCTCTCTTTTCTTTTGTCTGCCTGTCTTGTCTCGTAGTGCTTTCAAAGCCTGCCACCCTAAAATCAAGAGTTTCTTCTTTGCCACGGACTGTTCGGATGAAATGAACAGGTGAGGTCTTTTGATGTCTTGCACTATTAGCATTTTTTTAAACACAATTGCGCACACAAACATAACTGTCACTTCAATCCAGATCAAACCCACAGTCCTAAAATCCAAAAGATGCTTGTTTGACGATCTGCTCGTCTGTAGACACACTCTCAGTTAGATTTCCTATTACAGATATCATGCACACGTGACAAGCAATGAGTTTTACTGCCCTGGTATAGTTTTATGTTTCTGGAAGCACTGATCACATTTTCATTATTATTATAGTTGTTGTTGTTGTTGTTGTTATTGTTGGTGTTGTTGTTGTTATTAGCATGATGAAAACAGTCAGTGGAGCTAAGACGTTGTGAGTGTGGACGTGTAGAGAAAACACACATTCTGGAACGTGCCCTCTTACCTTCTATTGTGTTAGTCTGGGGAAAACTAGGACCAAGCATGGCCATTAAATTTGCAAGAATGTAAAGCAAGTTTACACACACGCACCCACCACACACACACACATGCGCGCGCACACACACACTCACACACAGGCACGCACGCACGCGCACACACACACACACACACACACAACACACACAAACACAAAGCTATAAGCAATCACATATACACACACACACATCACTATGCACACAAACACACACACACTCACACTCAGAGAAAGACTTCCATTCGCACCAAACATGGCTCTTAAATCCTCCCTATGAATAAGTGATGTGTGTTTCTCTTTCTTTGCTGCCAAAGGAGTAAAAGTCTGAACCAGCCACAAGCCTTAAGTGCATTTTGGCCGATGCCCTCTCTTTTTCAATGTGCGTCTTTTTTTAGAGAAGGAAGGGACTTGGCTACTCTAGAGATGAAGTACAGTGTGCAACCTGTCAGATGCCTGGATCAGCTTTTATTCGCTGGCCTGACTCAAGCAATTATCCCTTTTGAATAGGGGTGAGAGCCCTACTGTAAAATGTTGTTTGTTTGTGTGTGTGTTTTGTGTGTGTGTGTGTTTTTGCAAGTGCATGTATGAGTGTGTATGTGTGGGTGTGCGTGTGCGTGGGTGTTTGAGTGTGTGTGCCTGTGTTTGTGTGTGTGTTTGTGTGTGTGTTGAGAGATGCTGTACAAAAGCTGCTGCCTGTGATCAGGAGTGTGCTGATTGTGGGGTCATGACCTCTATAGAAGACTCTATAAATATTTGCTCTGAGTTGTTATCTTTCAACTTGTGAAATCCCATTGAGGATTAAAATGGTTTAATTTCACTCCTGCTTCCTGAGTCTTTCTGGCGGACGATGAAATCTCCTTTGGTCCAGAGGTTGGCTGTATGGACTCCTCATGCGTGTGCATAGAGAGAGAAACGGCACAGGCACCTGGGGAAAACACTTTGCCTTAATGTTGCTTCAGACAACAGAACCAGAAAACCAGAAAACACAACCCCCTACAGGTCCTTGGGCCCCTGCACCAACACACACTCTTGGAATGGGAGGGAGGGGGGGAGGGCAATAAATATGCATGAATATGGAGATCAAGCAAACTGAAAACGAAGTCAGTACAATTACGCTTCTCCCAGGAGGGCTGACGTCACACCTGCCCTGAGGGGAAGTGTGTGTGCTGAAGACACACACACACACACACACACACACACACACACACACTGGTCATGGCTTTGTATGGACCACACCACAGTAGTTACCACATCAGAGGATAGTGTGTGTGTGTTTGTGTGTGTGTGTGTGTGTGTGTGTGTGTGTGTAGTGGTGTCAGTTTCTTTATTTGTTTAACTTGCTTATGCACACAAAACATCCCTCTGAGTCATGAACATTTAACATGAATAACATAAATAACGAGCAAGACATTCTTGTCATGATCAGGTCAAACAAACAAGCGTATTTGTGATGAACGCTGCTTGAACCCTGAAGAGGGAGGGGTAGTTAATGTTTCTATTTTTGAGAGCACGCTGTTGCCTTCTAGATTAAACATTTTAAAACATCTAGCACGTCAGCCTGTGTGAAAAATACCAAATCACACTCCCACTACTTATACCTCATCAGGTTTTGATTGCATTAGTTATTCGGTTCACTTAATATTGCAATTATGAGAGCCACACCTTTGAGTGGCACCTGCGGCACCTGCACCAGCGCCGTCTTTGTGAGCCAGAGACGTCTCAGGAGCTCTGAGTGTGAGAGACGGACGTGAGAGATTAGAGACTTTTTTTCTGAACAGCTGGGGAAAAAGAAATACTTCTTAATAACTCAAAAGTACTTCTGTGTAGCCCATATGCTGTCATCGATGTTGCATCTCAGGGATGAATAGGCAGCCATAGAGTACCTTCAATCCAGCAGCAGCAAACATGGCAGAAATATCCAGCAGGCGTGTGCTGTATACCCGGACCAAAAATGATGCAGTTTTGCAATGAACAAATGGAAATAAGTTCATGTTAATGAAGGCATTTTTTTTTTTCATTCCATTGTGGATCATCAACTGTAAAAGTTTTGCATCTCATTTGACATCAAAGCAAGGGATATGGCCATGTGTTCCTGTTTCCATAAGATAGAGAAGCCATCCTGCTGCACATGTCAGGGGAATGGCTCTTCACTGTGGCGCTGTAAAATAGTTACACCACACTGTTGTAACAAGGCCAAACAGCTCCAGCAAGAAAAAGAGCAGAGAGAGAGAGAAAGAGAGAGAGAAAGAAAGAAAGAGAGAGGGAGAGAAGGAAAGAAAGAAAGAAAGAGAGAGGGAGGAGAGACCTGGCGGTCTGTTTCTGTTCAGACGAGACACACCTGCTTCCTGGGCTTGTCGTCTCTGGGAGTGGGTGACGCAAATACTGTGACGCTCGCTGGTAATGACAAGCAAAATACACTTCCTGCCAACGTTGCCTTTGACCGACCACAAGGACCACCTCTGAGACCGAAATGTCTTTTTGAGTGTGTGTGTGTTTGTAAGAGTTATGTGTGTGTGCGGCTTTGTGTCTGTACCTTTGTAAGAGGTTATGTATGTGTGTCTATGTCTATGTCTGTGTCTCTGTGTGTGTGTGTATGTGTGTGTGTGTGTATGAAAGAAAGAGAGAGAGATAGAGTGTGTGTGTGAGTGTGTGCAAAAGTGCAACTGTGTGTGTATGCTATTTTTAGTCATGCCCTCATTATTCGCTGGCCTGAGGGACAAGTGTGTGACGCTGGTGTGTGAACTCGTTTGTCCCTTGTGGTTTTTTTTCATTTGTCTTTCCTCCTGTACAATCTGTGACTGTTGGAGCTCCAGAGCTGAGCTGGGACAGTGGGGGGAGGGGGGAGGGGGGGCGCACAGCGTGCCCCTCTTCAGTCCCCTCTCCAACTCTCCTCACTTCCTCCTCGTCACTATCTCTCTCTCTCTCTCTCTGTTTCTCTCTCTCACTCACTCACTCGATCACTCACTTCTCCAGAAAAGATGGCTGAGCTAAATTTAACCCAACGTCACTTCAGAAGGGGGGAAGAGATGGACGTAAATGATTTAGTTCTGTATCGGTCCCCCTTCTATCGCTCTCTCTATCTTTCTCTCTCCTCTTCCCTTCTCCCCTTACTCAATCCTTTCATCCTCCATTTTACCTTTTTTTTTGCTCCAAGCTTGCTGTTCCTCTTTGTTGCAAATAGAGCAGGGGGTTGAGCTTCAGAGATGGAAAGAGAGGGGGGAGGGGGGGGGCATGAAAAATAGATTGTGATTAAGAATTCATGCAAAAAAGGATATGCCAGAAACGCCATTCCCTGGCCCCTCTGATTTTACATTTTTTTTTTTGGAAGAGTGAGGGACAGAAGGATACAGTGGGAAAGAGAGGGAGAGGAAGAGAGAGAGAGAGAGAGAGAGAGAGAGAGAGAGAGAGATGATTGTGATCATTAATTCACAGTGAGAGAGGGGAAATATTGGACTTGAAGCTCAGTGTGTGTGTGTGTGTGTCTGTGTGTCTGTGTGTGTCTGTGTGTCTCTCTGTGTGTGTGTCTGTGTGTCTGTGTGTCTGTGTGTGTGTGTGTGTGTGTGTGTGTGTGTGTGTGTGTGTGTGTGTGTGTATGTGTGTGTGGGGATCTCAGATGACATGCATGCATTTCTACCAACTATGCCAAAAGCAAACACCGTGGTGCCGCTCGGCGCTTGCCTGTGGCTGCAGTGGCAGGCTTTTCACAGAGACACAGTAGCAGAGGAAACTGCTTGTTTACCGTTCAAAAGAGGACTCACAATTGGTATTGTCCTACAGGGAGTCTTCCACTTATATGTGTTTGGGAGCGTTTTAGGAAGCGAGGGAGCGAGGGAGGGAGAGAGAGAGAGAGAGAGAGAGAGAGAGAGATGGTGAGTGGAGGGGAGGGGGCGGTGGGCACAGATGTCTCTACTTGAGCAGATAAAATGCCATTTTTCGAGTGCTTTCCGTTGCTTTTGTGTTGTCTGAAGGGCTCAGAGCATTTCAGGCTCTTAATGGTGAGACAGTCAGAGAGGAAGACAGACATGTCTGGCTAATACAGAGGAAAGACAGGAACCTCAGCGAAAGAGTAAAAGACAGACAGAAAGTTAGGTAGAAAACAGATTTTTGCATTTACAATGTCCACTGAGTGCACTGCTCATGTTTTTACTTGATACAAACTACTAACACTAGATTAAATCTGAATACATTTAACATACACATACATCAATGATGGTAATGAGTGCAGCAAGTACACTGTATCAGGTCATGGAGTATTAAGTTCACAGTGCCCTAGGACACTCACCTTTTTATATAAGAGCTGAGGTGAGCAGAGAGGAAAGCGACACGTGCTCCCAGATGCTGATCCTCTCCTGTCCTGTCGGCCATCCATTATAGCTCAGGAGTGGGCCAGGTCATCAGAGGACGCCCCGTCTACACTGGCATGGCCTGGTTCACCCTGCGATGCTTTAGCAAGTCAGGAGGTGGTGTCACCCTACACAAGACAGAGAAAGAGAGACAGACCGGGAGAATAAGTGAAGCTGAGTTGAGTAAGGGAATTTGAGAAATTAAATGTATTTGTTTCCTGGAATAATGGTTTGGAATGTACCTATCAGTATTTACTTTCTTAACTCTACGCCAGACTGTGTCACAAACCTTTGCTTCAATGTTTAAAGATATATAGTGTGTATGACATTGCTACATTGCTTCCTGACAGTCGCCACGGTCCTTCTGAATTATACCGTAATCGCTGAAAACAGATTATTTTTTCGCCAATGAGGCCCAGCCTAAACATGTCCCGCCCCTCTCGTCCCTCATAGGTGGATGAACCGTCTGGGCCTTGCAGCCATTGGCTACACACCCGATGACAAGGTGCCCCGTCCAGATGAAGGTGAGGCTTGTTAATGTAATTTCTGACTTCCTGTTCCACAGTTGGCAGGGCACCACACTGGCATTGCCAAGGTTAGGCTTTTATTGCCTAATTGAAGGCTAGACGCCCCCTGTGCTGTAAACAGGTTAAATGGACAAACATGAGCTTAAATACACTAAACTTTGGAAGTCACCTGTTATTGTCACCATTTGTAGTAAAAGAAAAAAAAACACCACAAAAAAAACATTCAGAGAAATATGTTACATAATAGTGAGTTTGAGTTTGGAGAAAAATGATACAGTGGTGCCAAGTGTCATGATATTCCTTTACTTAATATTATGATTTAAATTGTATTTTGGTACATATGTCTACATCTAACATTCCTTCTGAAAATGTTTGTGGCTGGTCTGAAAAAACTGTACATAATATCTTTCAAATCTTCCCAGACTACTGGAGTGAGAGTGACCAGGATGAAATGGACGGTTCCATGACCTTAAAACAAGACGGACCATCATCGCTGTGTGACACCTACCATCGCACTCCCTCGGTGAGGAGCACACACACACACACACACACACACACACACACACACACACACACACACACGCACACACACACACTTTCTTAGATGAACTCCTCTTCTCATATTGTTGATGTTGTTGTGTAATGTCTTACAGCGCATTATCTCTCTGGGGGATACTCATTTAAGGGGGCCAACACTACGAGTCCAGTGTGCTTAATAAAACTCAATACTCTGAATAAAACATGAGAGGGAGAAAGAGAAGGGGGTGGGTGTGTGTGGGGGGTTGGGTGAGAGAGGGAAGGATGGTTTTAATCAGCTTCACTTCTGATAATATTCATCTGCCTTCACATGAATAGACATTTATTTACTATATCACCACTAGAGGGTGCTGTGTTGGACAGTCCAACTACACACTCTCCATAAGAATAGCACACAAGACATAGAACAATGTATGAAAACTTGGTATTTCTCATCAGTAATGTACAAAACCTTTGTTGTACCCTGACGAAGTGTATTGAGTTAATGTCACAGAAATAATTTGGGTTTAGATTGTAAGACATTCAACCTTTTGCATAAATGTTGTCTGTTAATCTACCACTACAAACAGTGATGGTCCTTGAACTTTGTAGGTCTCAGACACTTCAGATATATGAAATGTACCAAAGACACTCATTCTCCATCTCATCCTCTCCCCCACACACTCTTCTCCCACACTCCTACCTTCTTCTGGTGCTCCCATATATCTCCCACACACGCACCTGTATGTATGTGTGTGTGTGTGTGTGTGTGTTTACGTCTGTCTGCCTGTTCATCTGCATGTGTGTGTGTGGACTGTGTGTACCTGTGTGTGATTTCTTATTCCTCCCTTTCAACCTCCAACCGACCACCTCCTCTCCCGCCGTCCCCACTACTACTACCACACACACACACACACACACACACACACACACACACACACACACATACACACACCTGTCCTGTCTCCTGTCTCCTCTCCCCACTCCACACACACACACACACCCCTCTCCTCTTCCCTCTCCACACACCTCTACCGCCTCTCCCTCACCGTCAGGTTCACCAGCTGCACTGCTACGATCAGCTGCCGCGCTCCCAGAGCTCGGTGAACCTGCGGCGCTCCCTCACGCCCTCCCCTCTCCCCCTGCAGGTCACCTCCTCCACCAGCCCCTTCCCCGAACACCAGGGCCGCCACTTCTCCAGCGAGTCCAACTACTCGCACTCGTCCGCCGAGGACTCCTCCGGCTGCCGCTCCACGCACCGCGAGCGCCGCTCCTGGCAGGACCTCATAGAGACGCCCCTCACCAGCTCCGGACTGCACTTCCTGCAGACGGTCCCCACCGGTGGCAGCGGCGGTAGCGGGGGAGAGGGCGAGGGCGGGGATGGATACGGGGGCAGGGGCGGGGTGCCGAGTCTGACGATGTCGCCGGAGCGGCGGCGGCAAGCCACGTTGCCCGTGCGCCGGCACCACCACGTGGACCGCGACGGGCCGTTCCCATTGGTGGAGAGCGAGAGCGACCGGGCCGGGGAGAAGCACGCGCACAGACGCGCGCACAAGCAGCGCAGCCAGAGCCTGCCGCGTAACCGCGAGCTGCGGCCGCCGCGCACACACACCTCTGCCAGCGCCACGCGGGCGCACGCGCACGACGAGAGGAGCGAGGATGAGGACAGGCCCTCAAACACACACAGCGACGATGGCAAAGAAGGTGTGCACACATACGTACAAAACACAGCAATAACATAGTATTCACACTGCTTAAATAGTCACTGAAAATACATTTATTCCACCAAACACTTATACTCTATGTTATGATTGTACACAGTCATACAACTAGAAGTATACTATATATATATATCTGAGAATACTTTTACCCTACAACTATCATGTCTACTAATATCACAGGCTCGGCCACCATACAGTAAGGGACAGTGATGATAAAGTAGCTCTGGTGTAGTCTAAAAGAGTAGTCAGGAGTTTGTTTGAAACCCAGGATGGGAACACGTTGTATGTTTGTGTCCCTTCTCTGTGGACATTAATGTCCCAGGTTTCTGAAGAATTAGATTGTTATGTTTGCACACGTAATTCTATGTTCCATGTAAACATCATATCCTAAATGTGATGAAAACCGGGATAAGCATCATGACCAGGACACTCATGTCTATGTACTGTATGTAACCACACTCTCTGATGTGTGTGTGACGTGCAGCGAGAGAGGAGTGTGATGGTAGCACGGCGCCAGACGGCCTGGAGGAGCTGTACCGCTCGCTGGAGCAGGCCAACCTCTCCGTCCTGGGCGACCTGCGGCCCACCACCAAACAGGAGTTCCGCCGCATTTTCCTCAAGCGCTGCGATGACCCTGTCGTCAACGACAAGCTGCACCACGTCCGAGCCCTCAACAGCACCCTTAAGGTACGACCTCTGACCTCCGACCCCAGGTACTGAACTTTAGCGCTGACCTTACTGACCACACGCACCTTTTCAGGAGGGACAGGTGGTAAGTGCCCTCCTCTCACTGGATCAGATCAGCCAATCAGAGCTTGCATTTGATCCAATATCTTTCAGTAGATAATTTATGAAACATGTTGATTGGTTAATGGAATCCTCTCAGACGATTTTCTAAACTGGGATTGGTTTAGGGGAGAGACTCCCCTGAGGGTCATAGAATCCTGAATCAAGCAGCATTAATAACAAATCCCCTCCATACATTATCAACACTGTCCTATAACAGAAATACATCACTTCTGCCTGTTTCCACTAAATAATTACTAAATTTCTCAGCGCACTGGTAGATTCTAAATGTATTTATGAAATAAACATGTTGTGTGTTGTCGTGCTTAAAGATTAAGTATTAGTGGTTATTGAAAAAAACAAAAAACTTGGAAAGCAATAACTAGTGATGGCAGCCAATTCAAATGAACCAAACCCCATATGTGAGTTGCTTCAGATGGCTGCAAAGAGTGATTCATGCAGGGATCACGGCGGAGAGACAGACTGTGTTTGTTTGTCCTTCTCCCCACCCAGGCTAAAGAGGGAGAGCTGGCCATCATCAACCAGCTGCTCGAGGACCCCAAACTCACCTCCAAGAAGCTGCGCGAGATGAAGCAGTGGCACCACGAGCTGTTCCTAGACATCTGCGAGTTTAGCTCGGGCAACAACGGGGCAGCCGACCTCTCGCCTCTCGCCGCCCCTCTGATGACGCACACGCACTCCTTCATCGAGACCCACGTGTAGTATGGGTACCATGGAGACGGGGGAGGGGCTAACCCCCTTGCCTCTCCCCTACCCTCCCAGCCATAGCCTCTTAAGTTCACCTTTAAAACAGTTTCTTTCTCTTTCCCTTACACTCTTCTCTGTCTCTACTTTTTCTTTTCTTTCTGTTGCTCCACACCCAGCGTGACCGACCAACCAACCAACCACTGTAAGAAGTGTACATACAGTACTGAGTCCCAGCAGCTCCAGTGTGCATACTGTGGACCTCCACAGTCCGTAAAGCCCCAAAGGGTGCCTGATGCATGCCTGAAGAGAAAGTAGTATTCTTCCTCTTTTTTTTTTTTTGTCTTAGTTTGTCGAACTCAGTATAAATCTAGCTCAGTTGCGACCTTGATCATAATGAAAATGTATTTTTCTTTTGATTTCTTTAGGTTGTTTGGCATGTGGGAGGTTTGAGGCTGACTTATTTATTTATTCATCTGTTTTATTTTTTTCCAGATGGGGTGGGGTGGGGTGGGGGTGGGGGTTGGATATAGTAGCAATACAGAAGTAAAGCATTTCTGCCACAACACTGTACTTTTGTACGGAGCTGGATTCCCAGCTCCCTCTCCCTCCAGTATACTCTCCTTCCTTGCCTGCTCCTCTGACAGTGAACTCTCCCCAAGGACTCCTCTGCTGAATCCAAAATGAGTCTGGGTGTGAATCCTTCCAAACTTCTCACTGGAAGCCCCTGGACGCAGGCAACCGCCCTGCGCATCAGTCAGCGTGGAGAAGAGAGAAAGACCTTAACGATTGCTTACTGTAGAAGTAGCCACTGTCAAAAAAGTCCACAGACACAACAAAAACTGTGACGTATTCTTGTGAATGCAATCTTTTTTGCGATTCTGTGTATGTGTGCAGAATCGGAGAGAGATTCTTTCGTTCGTTTGTTGTTTTAGTTTGTTTATAGAAAAGTAGAAAAATTTGAAAACAAATACTTAGAAAAAAAGAGAAGTAAAAAGAAAACAGAGAACTTAAAAATAGTACAGCTTTTTTTGGCTTGAGAGGTTACCTGTTGCTTTAAAGTGCAGACGAACTTCGGTCATGGACTGCGGGTCGAGACAGGAACGCTCCCGGGCGGTCCCAACCTTTCTCTCCACCACCTAGGTTTGTTTCTTCTGTCTGAAACAGAGTTCTCAACACCATCATGTCGTTGGAGACTGACACACCTATCGGTATTTGTGTTTTCATCAGCAGAAGCTCAGAGATTATTCCAGTGTGCGGTAGCCAGTGTTGGATAACATAGTAGCATGTTAGCTGGTACATGCGGTAAGGAAGAGCGACAAATGTCTTGCTGCATCTTGCTATAGAGGACAGGACAGGATGCACTTGAAGAATGCACTTTCTATATAACTGTCACTCTGTCACAGGGTCTGTCTTTACACGGCCAAACTCTGACTGCTAAACAATCTAAAGATACCTATACTAGCTTATTTACCAGAGATTCAATGTAAGAGTCGTGTACAGTCTATCAGAAGAGAAAATATATAAAGAATGCATCAAATTTTATTTATGTAACATATGTAAGTATACAGACTATGAACATGATCTACTATATACCAGTGTTATGCAGAGTGCCCAAATTAATCAAAATAGATAAGTGCAGATGACTGTAAATTAGACTGATTATAAAGTTGTTGCCAAGAAGAAAGCCTATTGGATGCAAATACCATGAAGCAAATGTAGCACATAACTGTAGAGGAAGGGAGTTCTGTTGAGTCGTACACTTTTACATAAAAAGGGAAAGGCCAAGGTTGTGTTTTTAATGAACCATAATGTCTGATCTTTTAGGGGTGTGAGTATTGAAATGATGTGAGTCTAGTTAATTAGACATTCAGAGGTCCAGCCGTTACTGTAAGCATGATACGTTCGGTATTAATAAGGGTTTGCACTGATCCAGGAGAACAACACAGTAAAATTCCACTTTTCTGCAGTGGACATCAGAAGGACGTTCTGGTTTCTTTGACGCTGGCCATTGTGTGAGACTGCTTGAGACCTGTTTTGTGAGAGTAAACACAGACAGAGGCGTAAGAAGGTGCCACGCAGCCTATGCCAACTGGAAAAGGGTGGCATCCTCCCGTGTGAATATCGCCAACTAGGCATGAAACCTTTGCTGTGTTATTTATTTTTTATTTTTCTGGGTTTAACTAATCCATTGCCACGGACAACTGAGAGAGAGAGAGAGAGATGATGATGATCGTAAAGCGTACAGTAGCCTACACACTTCAGCAACGAGAAAAAGTTGAACCACTGATTTATTCGTTTTTGGGCGTTCTCATTTTTTTAAAGAAAGCACATCTCTATGTGTCGTTGTGTTACCGCACCACTTGTCTTTAATGACCTGTTCAAGTTCTCCTCAGGCTTCAGGTTAATCTGCAACAAAATGTATTTCTGGATATACGATCTATCACTGCTGCCTCGGTCTGCACACCTCTTCCTCATCAATACCGTAGTTTACTGCTCTGTCTGTTTTACTTTAAACCGAGTTACTCTGAGCTTCTGATCTGGCGGTAGAAATTATGTGGATTGTAACATTGCGTTTAGGACACAGGCCGCCATGCTCTTGTTTCTCTCCAACTTTCCGAATGGGATTCCACTGTGTGTTTTTCAGAGGTCGTGACCTCTTGGTACACTGCACAGATGTGTAAGATGTAAGTTGCACTGCGACATTAAAAAAAGGAACATATTGCTCTTTTTCAAGGATATTACTATAGCTAACTGTTATACTGTACATTAACTGAAGAGAAGATATACAGAAAAAAAACAGAAAAAAGAAAGTGACATTTATTCTTCGTAGCCTTTTTTGGTTTCATATACAGTAAACAAATATTATATATCTATATAATAAATACTGATTGTAAACCTCAGTTGTAAGACTTCAATAAATGAAATTTCTCTGCACTATGACCGGATGATTTTGTTTTGGAATGGCTCTGCCTCTCCACTGTTCTCTGCTCTCTCTCTCTTCTGTCTGTCTACTTTTAACATGTTCATGGAGCATCTATACTGTGATACACACACACAAACACACACACGATCACTATCATTATCTTCCACACCATCAAACTGGACAAATGACCAGTGTTGTCCACCCGCTTTTTCAGTTATTTGACTGGAAAGAGAATGTCTACGAATAACATCAAATCAATATTTACCTAAATGTTTATAAATGTAAACATATATTTGGATCAGTAATTTGCTGAATCCCAGGCTGCAGTCACAATTGCTGAAAGGCATGGATGAGGTCCTAATATGCCATCTACTGGCCAAAAACAAAATGGATACACAAATGAACATTTTGTTATCCTATTTCAGTTTGCTTATGGTATCAAATATCTTCACATTTGGGGGTATTTTTGGTTAGCCACTTTTAGCAAAAGACGATTTGCTTCACATTAATCTGCTCTTGTTAATGAAGGTTGAGGGCTATGCCTCTCTTTTGTGTTAAAGTTAGTGACCACTGGGTGGCGCTCAATACTCATGTTTAGGTAAGAAAAGGAACCTCTGGCTTTGGTAAGCTCTTGTAAATGCCATAGTTATCAACTGCTCATAGGCTTGGCTTTGTACTTTATTATGTTTGCCTGCCTTCTTCATTTACTGTAATTCACACAGCTGCTATGCGGGGGAGTTTGGTTTCCTTTTCAAGAGCAGACAGAGTTATCTGAGACTGATTTGGCAAAATTCTTTCAAATCAGTGGTTTGCACAAGCATATGAAAGTTGCTCCTACATTCGGCATAGACAAACAGCAGTAGGCTCTTTAACTGAGTAACTAACTGACTATCTAGTTTCACTAGTTTAGCAAACCATGTCAGAAAACTGCAATGATCCATTCACACATCACAATTTTATCATAATTCAATCAAATGCAAACTGCCTTCCTTGGTTTTGCATAAATGCTATAGCCATTAGTGAAATCGGTGTTTTTTCTTCACTATAGACAAATGACATATTTAGCTACTGTTTGTCTTCTGATCTGTGTGGAGGATACATCAGACAGGCGTCACAAAAACATTGGGGTTTTCCCCAACATCTTGCACTTATGATTCACTGTCAACAGAGAAGCCTTTCTTAATGTCACAAGTTCTTTCCAGATTGCCTCCTATCAAATGAGTCAAAAAGGACTGGGTGTAGGATAGGGGGTAGTGCCATCAGCTCACAATATAAATCAGTCTCAAGTCATTTGTTTGGTGGCAAACCACAAAATGCACTGTAGATGATATGTTCTCGACAGAAGTCGAGTTTTCTTGCTTTCTTAAAATGCCGTTAGAAGGGGATTTTTTTATGTGTTTTCATTAGACCGGGAACTCGCATGCTATGTGAGTATATGTGATATAACAGCAGTGAGCCCACATCCATAGATGAGCTTCACTGCATTATTTTGTCACTATATGTGACCTGTTCTATGTCATGAATTACAATCCAACACACTAAGCATATTTACCAATCAAAGCACACATTATTGATGCAAACACCAAAGCATTTATTTCCTATTTTCTGTAATCAATTTCACATTTATCAAGTAGACTAGGTAAATAGGTACAAAACAAAGAATCTACCATTCAAGCATATTGCAAGGGTCCAGAGACAAAGATTGCAAAGAAATATTTTCATGAAAAAAAAAAATTGTAGGCCTACTTTCTATTTTATGATCTGGACCACCTGTCTCCGCAAAATCATGGATCATAAAGACTTATAACCATTTTATGTCATTTCTATGATCTTCACTACATACAATTGATAAATTAGGCTACTACTTCTCTACTCGTCTCTATCTCTACTGTCACTACTTTAAATCACTGATTAAGGTGGCTAGTGCACTGATATGAGTAGCCTACTGAGCTATTTAGTTGTCTCTAACCTGTCACCAGTATTTCACCAGTAATTCAACTGTCCAGTGATAAAGTCTTTGTCAAGTATTGCAATGTTTGCTATGCCTATCGCCAGGACTTTGCATTGAATGTTGACGACCGATGGCTGTAATAATACCTTAGATTTATATAGCGCTTTTCTAAGTACCCAAAGACGCTGTAGATTGCAATCCCCATGGGATTAGACGTGTAGGTCCCAACTGACATGAATACAATACTTGGAATGCAGGACAAGGAATACAGAGAGCTACAAATATATATATATATATATATATGAGACGTAAAATAAAAAGAAACAAACAAACAAAAAAAATCCTGTGAAACCAAGTTGTATGTTGACATGACATTATTGCTCATAATATTTAATAGCAGGGACCAAGTAGTTGCGCTTTTTTTTGCCGCTGCATGACGGATAATTGTGAAAGTAAAAGAACAGGACGAAGAGTGGGTCACTGGTAACACGTTCTGGCCCCTTCAGTCATATTCGTCACGTCATCGTGAACTGTCCCCTCCTTGTTGCCGTACTGCAACTGTCTGACTAGGATTGTCATGTCACCTAAGGTGAGAGTAGCTCTTGTGTAGGAGATGCACTAACTATAGTTTATCTTATGACCTATTATTCCGGCATCTTAACGTGTCATAACGTCACATACAGTTTTGTTGTTTTGATATGTTGAAGTTGTTTCATATTAAGATGTAATGGTCTTATGGTGAAAGGTTAATCTCTGAAGACAACATAACAGTGAAACTGTTAGCTCCTTGGCTAACAAGTTACTGTTCTGGCTTAGGACAATAATGTTAGCAAGACAGCATGCTAACTGGCTCGCAAACTAAGGTTGTTTCTTTTCCACTACTATACTGGCCAAGTTAGTCAAGTCAGTTACAGAGAGGTTGTGAAAACGTATCGTCTTGAGGGTGCATAAGACTAGCTAAGCTATAACTGAGTTCGCTAGCTAACGTTACTAATGTACCCTTGTCACTTTGCTAGCTCGCAAGCTAACTTTACAAGCAAAGCAAGGTGACAAACAGGTGTTACTGGAGTTAATTTCAACTGGGAATGAGCGTGGGCATGTGACCTTATTTGAAAGTAGATATGGCACGGATTCGAAACATGGGGAAACGCACAAATTAATTATTGTGTGGTGTGTTATAAGAAAAGATTGAGTATTTTTGGGCGAATTAAGAATACGCAGGGTACTCTAAAATTCAAGCATAGGCTACAGGAGGAAGCTCATTACAAACGTCCATGTTAACTTGGGAGATAATTGTGCTCACATTTAGGCTAAAGATTTCATCTCACTTGCCTCAAGTTAGCAGTAGCCCACCCATCCAGCAGACTTGCAGTGTTTAAATCATGTAATTTACTTACATGTAAACATACATTGGTATAATTGTCTACGAAATGCAAATATTTTAATAAACATGCACACATTTGCAGAGTTTTGTTTTGCTTTCCCCACTTTGACGAGTCAGAGCTTTGTCACAGCTGGTTGGAATAAGTAAACCACGTTGTGGTCTCTCGTCCCCAGTTGAAATAAACCCCAGCACCGTAACACCTGCCTCGTCTCCCATATGAAGTTATCAGAAGCATAGTATATTTCTCTGTTGATAGCCTAGCTGATATATGATTATATGGTTTCACGTTATTTAACACTCACACAATTAGTCAACCAAATTACAGTGGGTCATATACTTTAAACTTGGCTATACAGTAAACAACATTCAGCTAAGAGACCAAAAGATGCGTTGTCTGACAATTGGCACAAGCATTTCTTACCTAACGTTAGCCATCTCAGATGAACACCTTAATCAGCCAAATTGTAGAAGCTGTCATTATTTGCCTAATGATATACCGAAGTCCTTATAATGTCTCTGGATATAATATACTCCGCTTGTGTTTGCAACATTTTAGGTTGTGAAGTTTCTGGTAGTCCCTGCAACAGCTGTCTTCGGGATTGCCTCTATCCGGGTGCATGCCATGGGGGGAGCACATGTGGAGGGATTACTGACCCAACAACAGGTAACACTAACCAATTAGCTCTGTAGCTAGTCCTATCCTTTAAAATGAACCAATTATCCTTAGAAGTCGCAAAATGCAAGAAAATGACTTTTTTTGCCGCCAACCCACCAGTCAACTGAACTTAGAACTTTCATAATTATATGAAGTAGCTGTTGTGTTTATAAATTAAATTGATTGTTTATAACAAATTAGCTGTCTAGAAGTCGTCAGGCCTTAAAAATATAGTCCAAAATTCTTATTGATGTTTTTAGTTGAAAATTAGCAATGTGAAATATTGAACTCAACCATGCTCAATGATGCGGTCTTTAGAGTTCATGTGTTGCATGAAGAGGCCGAACAGATAGGAAATTAGACTTTTCAGCTTCCTATTGTTTCGCACAAAAGAATAGTTTGCATATATTATTTATATTTTTTGTGCAAATGGACACATCATGTTTGCATTATATTCACTCTGATGGGCTGTCAGCAACCTTTTTACTATCATTGTCCATGCATGCTACCTCACTTACTACACGCTTGAACAAAGATACATGCACCGCATGACCGGATGCCTTCTCAGTGAGAGCAGAGACCTGTGCATAAAATGTACAGAGTCAAAAGGACAACATTGCCTCAAAGAAAGATAGTAGTTTTCCATAGGAAAATGAGTCTCGGCTAACTAGGGATAGTGGGCTCAAAATTCATAATGGTTTAGCTTGGAAAATAGTATTTTAACATTCACAAAATGATAATGTTAGCACTAGTGCTTTCTGCTGTTTGCTTCTGAAAAATGCTGCCTGTGGCAGCTGTTATTTTTTTTTATTGTCACACACTAATTGTGATATAAAGCTGGCAGATAACAATCTGCTAGTGGAATCTGCTAGTTTGTAAACTATATTGTTACAGTCATATCTGTGCTGAATATGAAGCCTCATCCGCTGTCCTTAGGCTGAACTGTTGAACCTTTGCTGCAGACCTCACTAGCGATTTGCCGCCTCAGTCAATACCGATAGCAAGCTGCTTATCTGCAGCGCTTCACAGTCGTCTGCTAAGCCCAGCACCACCTCTGTTATTTCTGGTTTGAGTCCGCCATGACATCAGTGCATTATCTCTACATTATCAGAATCTCCGATAATCGGTTGTTTTTTCGGAGCACTAAATCCAATACTCCGTGTAACATGTCAACATCAGTAAACAGAATGAAGGGACGTTGTGTGTAATTTCAAATGCTTAATAATGAGGTATTCACATACTTTGCAGTGTGCATACCACATCTTATGACTCAACATTCACTCTCTCTCTCTCTATCATTCTTCAACAGCTGTCCATCTACACACCCGTGCCACAAAAGAAGTTTCACTATGTGGATGAACAACCAGGTGCACTCCAAAGTGCCCTTGGGACAGTAAGGCAACAGCTGCAGTCTTACCTGCGGGCTGTCAAGGTAAACACACCTACAATATAGAACTGTCCCTCAAGTACATATTGTGTACTTCACTTATCATTTGATATGCATATAATCCGTTTGGTTTAGTCACGAGTCAGTGAAGAGAAGGAAACAAGCCAAAAGGAAGATTTAATAATCATTTCAGCATTTCCTGCGTTACAGACTCAGCGTTTCATTTATGGTTCAAAGGTCAAAGGTTGCTCTTCTTTTTCATGTTTTGCGTAAGCATGTTCTGTTATGACACTTTTCTGGCACTCACTAGAAACTGACATTTGCCAGCTGTTTGAAGAATCACAGTCCAATAAGTTCTTCTCAGAATGTACATATGCAACGCTGCTGATTTTAACGTTTTTCAACAGTTGCTGTTCCGCTAGGCAGTTATCACTTTGAAAATGTAATCCTATTATTTTCGGACTGCTTTCTGACGTCTGTTTTCCTTTTGAAGTACAAAAAAAGAAAAGGTTGCCGTTAGTGGAAAGAAATTGAGAGAATGTAGATATTGAGTCATTTCCTGTTGATATAGCTGGCAGTTGAGCTCTCTGTAAGCTCTATAAAGTACCTCTGTAAAGTCCCTTGAGATAATGTTGATCGGTAATGGTCCCATATAAATATATATATTTGAAATGGCTTGAATTGAAAGGTCATGATAAAGATAGAATATGGAGTAAAAGAGTGTGTGTGTAGAGGGGATAATGGAAAAAGATGGATAATCGGCCTTGAACAGGAGCCAAGCTGAGCAGGTACACATAGAGCTGTGTGGATGCACTCAGACAGGCTTCAGGGAGAAACTCATTCTAAATGACTGAACAGAGAAGCTGAGAAGCATTCAGCCATTAGAAGCTGTTCCACAATCCTGTGTCTGTGGTATTCCATTTCCTTTAATGTCGTTGAGCTGAGGCTGTTATTCACGTTTTTACACACATGTATACACACACGGGCCAAAATATAAATACATCTTTATAAGAAATACATGACTTGTTTTCATTTATAGGTGAAAGCCCATTTTTGAAGGCTGATAGAGAGGAGAGTCGGTGTGGACTTTTTAATTTGGCTCTTTAGATTAGACCTTACTCCATACAATAATAGGTCAAAGGTCATATGTCGCTTCAACAGCTGTTGGAGACCTCAGTAAAAATCAGTGCAGCATGGCTTTGGTTTTGCATTGAGGCGTGATAGCAGAAGATGTTTTCACTCCCACACAGGTATGGCTCGGCCTCAGCACCAGTAAGTGTAGATGTGGTCCGAATCTGACTGTAGACCTTCCTGCTGACAGCTCTGTGTCTCTATCCATTGTCCTCACAGAGAAAGAAACATTCAGTGGAGCATGAGATTGGAGCATTTTTTTTTAATTTTTTACGAATGCAGGAAGAGCCTGCTTTGCTTTGTTCTGGTTGACCGCTTATTAGCTTAGCAACAACGGGTCAAATACTTGTATAATTCATTCCAGATACCAGCAGTATGAGATGTGCACAGCATATGAGATGAAAATCCGCCAGAAGGCTTCTGCTGAAAGCTCTGTAAAGGTTGCCTGTATCAGAGAGAAAATAAGAAAAGATAGATTGCTGTACTTGTGGCTGATGCCCGTTATTTTGTGGAAAGATTCTCGGCTTTGCCGTCGTTCCCCTGATAGCAATCATGGGCTGCTGACATGAAATGACACGAATGGACCTGATCGGAGCTGACAGCACAAGCGATATTCCGCTTTTGTGTTTCATTACTTGGTCGTTCGTTTTTTTTGCTGTTGTTCATCCAGCTGCGCTTTGGCACCTGGAGCAAGATTGATGGAGAATTTGATTATGATCTCCAGCATAATCTCCATCATTATTCTCTCCCCCCGCAGGGTTCCTTACTGTCGACAAAACTTAGAGTTGGGAACATCTACCATGCTGGAGAAGGTGAGTGTACATTTCCTTATGTGATTAGTGACATTTCTATCAGATTATGCAGCTGCCATATCTTGTCCTATGAGGCCATCACTTTTGTGAATCTTATATGAGGTATAACATTGGTTTCACTATCAGGCGGCTTCACTGACGTATGCCTAAAATGTAATAGATAAAGATGTGTCACTCGTGTGTGTGTTTGTGTGTGTCCAGATGTTTACCACTACCTTAAGGACCCTCCTCCGGGGTTTTTGCCCAGAGTGGGCGTCATCACAGGGGCAGGCCTGACTGGCTTGATCCTGGCCAGGAGAGGTAACTATGACCACACAGCACATGAAGTGACCCCTCCACACCACTCCACCCTCATGGGGGTCAAACAAGTCCATCTCCTGTTAATGTGTGCTTGTTTATGGCCATTCACCAAATTTGTGGCTTCCTTATGAGGATGCCACAAAACACAAGACGATGAATATGAACTAAAAAGGACACAAGTACGTAAACATAAATCTGATACGTGATCTAAAACCACAGGTTCGTCTTCACTTCAAGGCAGAACGTGATAACGAACTGACAAACTCTAAAAACCTTTCATCTCAAAGACAAGCTTGTTGTCTTGTGTGGCTTCCCTCTCAGCAGACCCAAGTGTTTCCTCTTCTTTTTTCCCTTCTCTTCCTCTCTCTCTCTCTCTTTTCTCTATCTCCCCTCCCCTACTCCCTCTCTTCTCTCCTCCCCTCTCTCTCTCTCTCTCTCTCTCCCTCTCAGGCTCTCGCCTCAGGAGGCTGCTGTTGCCGCTGGGTCTGGCCTCTCTGGGGGCTGGCGTCTGCTACCCGGCCCATTCTCTGGCATTCCTCAAGGTGAGCAAGTAGAGTCGTTTCCCCATCACCCACACCGCATAGCATGGAGCCTCCTTATGTTATCTTCTACAGTCCTGAGGGTGTACATGGCCTCCGTAACTCTCTGGCTGACCCTGTTCTTCACCACCACTTCGGACTCTTTTTTTTTTTTTTTTTCTTTCTATGTGGTTCTTCTTAGCAGGGGGGTTTCAGTCGGCCCTCGTGTCATTTCACCTTACAGGAGGTGTTAAGTGACTTAATGTTTGGTCAGCCACAGCCTCATGTGTAGCACGTTCTCAGCTGCAATGTAGGACACTCGGTGAGAACACACGATGAGAATAGATAGACTTGCTTCTGTTGGAGGGTATGTGTGTGTGAGACTAACATAGAATAGAATAGAATAGAATATATTTATTTGTCATTGCACAAGTACAACGAAATTGAGGTAGCAGCTCTCAGACACAAAAACAATAAAAATATAGATTGAACATATATATATACATATAGCCCACTAGTTGTGAGCAAGACCTCAGATATCACAGTGAAGACATGGAGGAAGCCTGTCTGAAATCACATAGAAGCTCTGGTAGAAACCATGTCAGTCAGTCTTTACTCACACAGGGCCGCTGTTGGATGGTCTCTTTGTTTGAGTGAGCAGCAGGCCCGTGCTGACTCAATAGAGAGGAAAAATGAACAAAGCGCAGCAAAGCAAAGTTTCCTCGAGAACCACTGACAGGAAACTACACAGTTTGCGCTCCGCACAGCGCTGCGCTGCTTGGCGCTATTCACACCTCCGTCAACGGACAGCGCCCTGCGCTCCACAGCGCTCACTCCCCTTCTTTCCCCTCCTGGAAACTAGTTCAGTGAGAGAGACTCAACTAAAGTGAGTTTCCAAGAGAGGCTTCCAGAGTAAGCTCTCCAGTTTTCTGTCAGTGGCAGCTCGAAATGCCACCTCGCCTCGCGGCCTTCTGTCATGGTTACTTGAGTCGCAGGGCTTTACGCCGCCTTCTAGCCAGAAGCCTTTCGGCCTTGTCAGGTGTTGTGTTTACAAACTTTACCACAAAGATCGCAAACAAAACGTGAGACCAAAGCAGTGAGTTGTGTGAACAGAAACTGTTCCAAACGAGGCAGATGTGCGTGTGGTCGTGGGTTGAACTAGCCATCAGTGTGTGAAAGTCAGTTTGTCTGTACGTCAATTAATCTCTGTGTTGTGACAACCTAAAAGAAGCTGTGACTTTATTAAAACAGAAGTTCAATGTGCTTGTGGATGTGGTTGTGAGTGTGGCATCTGATGGCCTTCAGTGTGTGTGTGTGTGTGTCTCTTTGTGTTTCTCACGTTCTTTGTGAACATCACTGAGCTGTTTGTTTTGCCTCTGCAGGTGAGCGGTAGACAGGCCTGGTCTGCCTCGCAGTGGAGCGCCTCTGCCGTGAGCTCTCTGTGGAGAACAGAGCCGTCTGCAGCCCCCCCTGCACCACCACCACCACCTATCTCCCCCGCTGCAGACTCGCAGCGTTCACAGGTACTGGCGGTCTGGCGGAGGAGCGGCGTCGCCTCAACCACCCTCAGCTGCATGCAGGCTGACCCCCAGCCATCTCTCTACATTTTCCTTTTTTTTTTTTTTTTTCTCACCCTTTGTGTAGAGCGAGGGTTGTTTTTCACACACACCCTCTTCCTGTGAACCTTTGTGCCTGCCCCTGCCATGTCTTGTCTAGTTCTTTCTCTTGCTCTGTGCTGACAGAGAGAGAGGCTTGGGAGGATGATATGAGAAGCTCATAGCTGCTGCTCTGTAAAGGGTGTGTGTGTGTGTGTTCAGAAGCAGACAGACATATACAACTGCTTCTGGATTTAGTTCTGGACAGATGTTAGACCTCGTGATGAACCCTTAGCTCCTAGTAGGAGTAGACAATGGTCTAATAAATTGTTTTAGAATTAAATTAGTAAGTTCAGTTTACATGTCACCACCATTATGCGCGAGACTCAGATATGTTTCTCTGATTTGTTTGTCAGCAATATGAAGACACAGGGAAAGCCATATTTGTGAAGTGTTGCTTTTCCTCTCGTAGTGTATCACTGCTGATTGGATCTGTGTTTGTGTCCCTTCCCCCACAGGCCAGCAGGCCAGAGCCCCCGGCTCCATCTGGGCCTCCTGCGCCCCCTGCGTCTGACCCCCCCACAGGGGACACTACCCTCCCACGGTCCCCCGCTGCCCCTCAGGCTTCTGGGTCGGCACACGCTGTACCCACATCTAGGCCTGGAGCCCAAACGTCCCCCCCTGCTGGTAAGGCACATCACATCCACAACCTAGGAGCTTTGTCTGTGAGGTCTGTCTGCCTTTTTCATATGCAACAGACAAGTGGCCCAAATACTTACACATACACGACATCCCACTAGCCACTGTCAGGACCCAGCCCAATAGCCACTGTCAGGACCCAGCCCAATAGCCACTGTCAGGACCCAGCCCAATAGCCACTGTCAGGACCCAGCCCAATAGCCACTGTCAGGACCCAGCCCAATAGCCACTGTCAGGACCCAGCCCACTAACCACTGTCAGGACCCAGCCCACTAACCACTGTCAGGACCCAGCCCACTAACCACTGTCAGGACCCAGCCGTCACCATATACCTGAATAGGGACACACACACACGTACACATACACACACACACACGCACACACGCACACAGACAAATCTCAGCTTTGCAGTATTGGTCTGGGCAGTGTGTTTGTTTAAGAGCTTAGTGTCTAACTCTCCTGGTTGTCAGACAGACTGCGCTGGTGTCAGTGTCATAACATGCAGTCTGCACAGAAGCCGTGGGGAAAGCTCCCACTCTGTATCTCAGCAAATATCATCAGCTTTCACCCTGTCGGAGGGAAGCAGCCCCGCAGAAAGATTTACTGTTCACAAACTCTGCAGTGAGCAATACTGATCTTTTAAATAGACCTCTAGTGGAGCTTGTGTTCTGGCATTTTCTGTCAGGTGGACTGATGTTTATACAGTCACACAGTTAGTTATACAGTCACACAGGAGCATAGCACAGATCCTGGCCATTTTCCTTCAGCCCTCTGTGTGCACTCTGCCAGTCAGAGGACTAGGCTACGCAAGCAAGTTCCCAGCGTTGTGTGTGTGTGTGTGTGTAGTATAGTGACGCCACACATGGCCTATGTCTGTGTGTGTGAGTGTCTCTCTGTGTGTGTGTGTATAGAATGGTGACGCCACACATGGCCTATGTCTGCGTGTGTGAGTGTGTGTGTGTGTGTGTGTGTGTATCTGAGTTAATTTCTCTGTATGTCCTGTTCCAGGGAAGCCTGGCTTCACTGCCGACCCCCGTCTCATGGACTTTGGCCAGTCGAGCCCAGAGGATGCCGACCTCTACAGCACACGCGGCTGAACATGGCAGCATGGGAACACACACACACACAGACACGCGCGCATATGTGTGTGCGTGTGCCATTGCCATACTACTTACACACAGGACACACTCACTCACTCACTCAGACACACCCACACACACACAGACACAGATAGGCCATGTGTGCCATTGCCCTACTACATACACCCAGGACACACACACACACACACACACACACGTAGCAACAACAGTAAACTGACTCATTACAGTAGTCAAACACATGCATCCACTCACACACACACACACACTCACACACACACAAACCCAAATGCACACATACATATTAGGTGCTTCATCTTTAAATGGGACAAAGTCTACATTCAAATTCAAATGGCCTCTTGCCTATTTAGGTTGTGCTTGACAATCCATGAAGCTTTAATGCTATGCATTCAATGATGA
The DNA here is from genome assembly GCF_900700415.2 of Clupea harengus. NCBI lineage: Eukaryota > Metazoa > Chordata > Actinopteri > Clupeiformes > Clupeidae > Clupea > Clupea harengus. The sequence continues at coordinate 18,185,715 of NC_045171.1, read as the reverse complement.
AAGAAAATTGTTGCTTTAAATACAAAGCCATAAAGCTTTATAGTGTAATTTAACCATATTATGCATATGAGTGTAAGTATGTGTCATTTTAGCTTGGAATGGATAAAGAAGACCACAGGAAGTGCAGTCTCGCACATTAAGAAAGCAATGTTCTGTTCAGTCCTGTACTTTTCTAAAAAAGGAAGAACATGCACGCAATGAATTGCACTAAAATTAGCACTTACGAGTGTGTTACTATTGCCAGATGGACCTGGCTTAATGTATTTGTTAATGCCTTTTTTGAATTGGTTTTGTTGATTGGCTTCGCAGTGCAGATTTACGAAGTGGAGCCAAGTGAGTCGTCAGTGAAGAGAGCGACTCTGTGTGCCAAACAGAAGGCACCTTCGTGCTTATCCAGTAATTGTTTGTTTCAAATAGAGTATATTTCTGATAAATATATACTTGCCTTTGAAATGTATTAATCTGTGTGAAGAGTGTGGAAGATTACCACACACACACACACACACACACACACACAAACAAACAAACAGACAGACAAACAGAGGTCTCAACCAGGTGAATTCTTATTGCCGTCTGCTCTGTCTCTGTCATATTCTGTGTCAATCAGTGCTTTGTATTCATAACTCATCGTGCTTGAATGCCTAATGCCAAAACAACCTTTCATATAGATAGGCACCAGCGTGGAATTATATTTCTCATGGTTGCACCATATCTCTGAAGGCCTTTGGACTCTGCAGGGGAATTCTTGTCTGGAATTTCTGGGAATGCCGGGGAAGTACACAAGCCAAAACAGCTGGGCTCTTCTTTACCGGCATTATAGACATTCTTCCCGTACTGTCACTTGTGCCAAAATGCCAATTGCGTATTCTGTTTGGAAATTCCATGTTGTGTAATACGTAGGCGAGCTTCATCATCTTTCACGGTAGTCTCCTTTGATTATTAGTTGTGACGGAAAGACAATTTTCCACCCATTTCTTGTGTAATAGAGCAAAATAGATCTCAGACCAACCCCTACTCTGAATTGCCTTTTTTCCCCTCCTTTGGCACTGCCAAATTAAAGTCTGCTCCCCTCATCAACTCCTTCAGTGCCTAAACGGACTGTTAATCTGACCACCCCTCCGTAGGGAAACGGGCATCTTTGACTGGACCTTGAGGCTGTGTCTTGTCCTGTTTGGCACTTAATGTCCTGAACTGTGCTGTTCTGTACTTTTCATCAAGCAAGCTAATAGTGTGTGACAGTGAGGGAGGACTTGACTTGAACCAATGACCATGAAGAATGCAGTGTGGTGACAGGAAGTTGGTTGAGTGGCCGTTGTGTGAGCAGTGTTGCCTTGGCCTCCGTCACCCCAGTCCCGTCCTCCCTGTGTGTCTTCTTAACTGGACCCACCCCCCCCACACACACACACACACACACGCACACACTGGGGAGAGACATTGGCGTTGCTCAAGTGGTGAGACTCTTGCTGCTGAAGTTCTCAGGACGATTAGGAGTTCTTAGATGTGAGACTAGCCCGAGTACGTGTTAGGGGAATAGGATGCATCCGTGAACTAATTCAATTAAATTCAATTTTATTTATTTAGTGCCAAAACAATAAAATTGTCTCAAGATGCTTTACATAACCCAGGGCCTGAACCCCCTCAGAGCAAGCACAATGACGACAGGGGCAAGGAAAAACTCCCTGTTAATCAGGAAGAAACCTTTAGCAGAACCACGGCACATAAGGGGGAGCCCATCTGCTTGAAGCTGGATCTACTTGGTTGGAGAATGCTAGGGTTGTACTGCACATGTAGTGCGTTACTACTTATAACCGTCATATGGTGATCTTTTTCCCCTCGCATATTTTGTCACGTCTCGCAATCTGGTAACATCATCTGAAAGTGTGAGCACTGTTGGCTCGGATTAAAATGTATGTCAAACTTGACCTCTGATTCACAGTCTGTGTCAGTATTTGCCAATTCACCACAGTCCCAGACCAGTTTAACACATGTTTCTATTTATCTTCAGTCTTTAATGGCCCCCATAAAACAGCCCACCCTACAAATGGTTGGTTTTAAAGTCCACAGGATGTTCTGGGGTCAGTGTGACCTCAGAGAGAGGGTGAAGTCCCTAACGGTCGGTTGGGCAGACGTCTTGGGTTGTAAAAGGAGATGGCTGTAAAGAAGGAGACGTTAGCCTCCTCGACAGGGATCCATTCCCATCACTGCAACTCCTTTCTTCTGCAATTCTAGACGCAGGTTCAGTCTATGGCTGTCTTTATCTACGCATGATCAGCCTTCTGAAATAATGAGGTCTAACTGCGTAAATACACAGGGCCTACTTTCATCCCATCCAAATAAACGTACATACTGAACTTGAATCTCTCTCTTCCTTCACACACACATGAGTATCTGTTGTATCCTCCCGTAGTCCTCCCTGTGAGGGCCACATTGCTCGCGGGGTCGAGCGTACGACTGCCTGCCAGAGAGGACGAGAGAGAGAGACAGAGAGAAAACAAACAACTCTTATCACCAATAAAAAGCCAAACAGACTTCAGAGATTACGTAAGCAGCTCCCACTCCACAGCCCCAGGATCCCTGCTTTCCCACAGCACCCGCCGGGGTCAGCGTGATAAGCCAGCGGGGAGGGGCCCGATCGGAGCGGGGGCGAGGGCCCGGTCCACCACTCCGCTCTAGACCAGAGGGCAGTTCAGTGGCCTTGTTACCCCTCCAGCTCCATCAACCCCATCGTTCCCCCGACCGTTCACTGCTATCTCTGGAAGCTTCCGGACCACCGCATTCAGGCCTATTGGGGCTTTTTGGATGTCCATGCACGGCTTGGGCATTGTGAGTTTCTGTTTTTAGTTTATTTGTTTACTTCGTTGTTTGTTTATTTATTTACTTCGACTTATTTACTTGTTCGTGTGGCTCGTGTTGATCAAAAGGACTCAAAGGTCATGGAGATATGTCTGTGCCGTTGATGTTTTTCTGTGTGTGTGTGTGTGTTCCTTTTTCCTTCTCATTTTTTGCCTCTGGGGTTTTAGGCTCTTAATGTCTAATCCCGTTGTGTATTGGAGAGTGCACATATTGATTTCGTCACAGCTTGTCGTGGTTTAGTGAAGTGGCTCCTCTCCCTCCTTGACAAAACAACAAGCGTCTAATGTGAGGCCAAGTCCTACAAACTACTGGACTGTGCCGTCGGCCTGTAACTTAATACACACATAGAGTTCACGTAAACAAAGTCCGTTCACCATCATGCCTTAATTCATTATTATGTACAGTATGGATCAGGAGTATGGGACAGATTGCAATGATCAGATGACCTTGCGGTTGATCTGAAAAAAGAGTTTGTGTGTCTGGCAGTGGTTGCGTAAACGCCTCTGGCAGGCCCAGAGTGTGTGCTGTGAGCTGTGTAGTACTCTGTGACCTGTGATCAGAGGGGCATATCTATGCAGGGAGAGGGAATGACGTGCCTTACCCACCATACTTAACCATGTCAGCCAAGCAAGGCGGTGTTGCACAAACATCTGCCTTTATTCAATTCTATCCATGTGTTTTCAGTTGTGTGACGACGTGTGGGGTTCTTTGGGGTTACTTGGAAGCGAGGATGCAAGATTAAGATCATGTTGCGTAAGGTTGGGTTGGTTGTTGTAGTTAGTAGGAAAATTCCACCAGCAATAACATTAGCATGTGATTTTGACTGAGATGGATCTCCGTCATGATAAGTCCTCTGCATGTATTTAGGAAGTGACATCTCCATTGTGAGCGCAGCCTTTTGACCAACACCAGTGGTGCAACAGGAAGTTCTTAAAAGATGGTGTTGAGATGGCTGTCTCTATTACAGGATTCTGAATCTGTACACATACTGATTGAGTTTCACTTCAAATCTTTTTTTTTTCACACATTATGACAAGATGATGATGTGTGTTTGAGTTTGTCAACACAGTTCATATAAACGTCTTCACATCTGTCGAAAGCATGAAGTGCATGTTGAAACAGTTTAAACTGTGTTTTCTTTGACATAAAGCAGTCAGTGGGCCTATTCCCATCATTTGATCTGCCCAGTGGGTCGGTCGTCATTGATCAAAGACTGGTGAGAAGGTAAACATTTCACTCATTAAAACTGCACAGTCCCACCAGCAGCCCGTTATCTGAAGACCATTCTGTCCTCTCCTCTATAGCCAGACGAACCTCAGATCCCCAGGGATTCTTTCCATCTCCAGACCTCTTACTCTCGTTCTGCTCTCTGTAGTTTAACTCTCTCTCACACTCCCTCTCTTTCTCACTCCCTCTCTTTCTGTGTACTCTCTCTAACAATCACTACTTTTGCTACATCTTTCCCTCTCTCTCTCTCTCTCTCTCATCTCTTTGTGTTCTTCTGATCTCTCTCTCTCTCTCTCTTCTCTCCCCTTCTCTCACTCTGCCTTGTCTTTGTTTCTCTTACTTTTCACTCTTTCAAATTTGGAAAATAGAAAATACATTTCTTTTCCCATTATGGTCACCCATCCCAGAGATGTCAGTGTAATAGCACACATGTTGCGTATGGAGACAGAAGCGCGGCTGTAACTAGTTAGATGGACAAGATAACGAGCCTGCAATGACCATGACATTCCTTTGACACATGCTGATTTGATATTTCCTGGGCACAAGTCTCTCTCTTCCTCTCTCTCTCTCTCTCTCTCTTCCTCTCTATCTCTCTCTCTTCCTCTCTATCTCTCTCTTTCTCTCTCTGTCTCCATTTCTCTATCTCATCTCACGCACACACATACGCAGACTCGCATTCTTCTAATTGTGAGTGTTGTTCATCTGCAGGAATATCACAAACCATGAGGTTTGTTCACTCAAATGTGCACACACACACACACACACATTCACTTTCACATACATTTGCACATATATACATGCATACGCACATATGTGTGTCTGTGTGAACTCATGACTCATGGCTTGTGACACACACACACACACACACACACACACAGACGCAGGGGGTATAATAGTGTTTTGGGGGGGCACTGGGTGAAAAGATACTGAAACTCTGCTCACAGCTCTTGTTTGGCTGTTGTCCACCCAGACCGTTAACAGAGGGAGAGAATTCCCACTAGGAGGACCCAGGCAGTATAAAAGCCAACAGGGGGTCTGCCACTATCCAGTCCGCCACTGGAAGACCAGCCGCACACTGCCCCCGAGACACACACACTCACCCGGCAGGGATTCCTCGGAGGTAATAGACTTCACAGATGAGTGTGCACAGCAAGTTGTTCATTTCATTTCGTTTCATGTTCGCATGACTCTAACTTTCATTTCTGGCTTGTGGTGTACATACCTATTTGCTTGCATGGGTACTCACTCAGACATAGTCGGTGAATGTCTTAACTTGTGATTGTGATAGAAAGAAACATTTGAAAACTAGCTTTATAAACTCTGGTTGTTATATTTGTGTATTGAAATATAGAACTCTGTATATTTAACTATTTTCATTAAGGTCACTAACACTATTTAACTGCCTTAGTTAATTTGAACATTGATTAAAATCATGTGTTGGGTTGCTTAACATCAACTTCAACATTAATGAACATTTTTAATGCATGTAAATATATGCATATGATTTCCTGTCAATCCAAAAACCACAGTTAATGCTGAACTCAACAATGCAATGCAAATCATAATCATGGACACTAAAAACATTATTTATATATTTTATGTACGCAAAGTTGTTTTTTATATGTAATGTTTAAGTCTTTGGTTTTAAAGTATATTCATTTAAAAAAAGATACATTTGGTAAGAATGATGGAATTCATAATAAGAGTAATGCAAATGCAATGGTTTTCCCCATTTTCTCATAAAAAATGTAAATGACTTCAGGAGCTAGTGTCTATATGTAGGTAGTGCTTATCTGTGTGTGGAGTGGAGTGACTATGTGGAGGAAGGGGTTAACCTCAGCACCATGGGACACTCGAGCAGAAATAACTCCATTCCGTCTGCATGTGGAGCCTCTCTGCTTGCCGTCGCAGCATGAACCTCCTAAATGTCGATAGCAGTTAGCCGCACAGCCTGGAAGAGTTGTTTACTTTACAACTCTGAAAATTAAAGTCGCTGAACTCGGATGAACCCCGAGCTGACATGTCCTTCTGCCTTCTTTTCTCTTCTGCAGAGCCAGGATAAAAAAGACGGGAAAACGGGACAGACGGACAAGGACAGACGTTCACCATGGCCACTCTGATCATCGTCAACGACTCCTTCGGGAACGTGTCGATCTACGACGAGGTGACGCACGACGACGCGTCGTGTCACCACGTGCCCCCGCCGGAGCACCAGAACAAACTCATCCCGGCCATCTATGCGCTCATCTTCATCTTCGGCACCGTCGGCAACGGTCTGGTGCTCCTGGTCCTGTGCCGCAGCCCGGGCCGCCGGACGGTGGCCAACACGTACATGTTTAACCTCGCGCTGTCCGACCTGCTCTTCCTGCTCAGCCTGCCTTTCTGGGCCGTCTACTACGCGCTGGACTACCACTGGCCCTTCGGGAGCCTCATGTGCAAGGCGTGCAGCGCCGCGCTCACGCTCAACATCTACGCCAGCATCTTCTTCATCACCTGCATGAGCATCGACCGCTACCTGGCCATCGTGTTGCCGCTACGCTCGCAGAGCCGCCGCCACCTCTGCCAGGCGCGAGTGGTCAGCGCCGCGGTGTGGCTGCTGGCGGGCTGCGCCGCCGTGCCCGCGTTGGCGCTCCGCGACACCTGGGAGATCGAGCAGCAGGGCGTCACCGCCTGCGTGCTGCTGTACCCGAGCGACGACTGGGTGGTCGGGCTGGCGCTCGCCAAAAGCATTGTGGGTTTCCTGGTGCCGCTGGTCGTCATCGTCACCTGCTACGTCGGGATAGGGCGCCACCTGCTGGGGGCGACGGGGGCGGGCGCCGGGCGCGGCCTGGACAAGAACTCCGGTAACGTGGACCACGTGCTGAAGATGGTGGTGGCGGTGGTGCTGGCCTTCTTCCTGTGCTGGTTCCCCTTCCACACGGTCACGCTGCTGGACGTCATGCACCACCTGGGGGCGCTGCAGGGCTGCTGGGTGCGGCGCGCCGTCGAGACGCTGCTGCCCTTCACCAGCTGCCTGGGCTTCTCCAACAGCGCCGTCAACCCCTTCCTCTACTGCTTCGTGGGGAACCACTTCCGCGAGCAGCTGGGCAGACGCTGGGGGGGGCAGGGCCCTGGAGGAGGTGGGGCCAGCGGGGGCGGGGCCTCGCAGCAGAAGAGGGGCTCCTTCAGCACGCGCCTCAGCTCCCTCTCGCGCAAACTCAGCGACCTCAAGGACCTGGGCTTCCCAGAGGCCGAACCGGTCTGACATTCCATAATAAGAACAGGCAGTGTGTGTGTGTGTGTGTGTGTGTATGTGTGTGTGTGTGTGTGTGTGTGTGTGTGTGTGTGTTTGGGTGTGAAAGCATTGATGGTGATATGTGGTGGGATGGGGGGCAGGGGGTGAGTAGAGGTGCTCTTGCTGCGGATGGGACGTTGGTCTGACATCCCATAATTGAACACGAGGGAAGTGATGTGTGTGTGTGTGTGTGTGTGTGTGTTTGAGTGTGCTGGGGGGTCACGGATCACGGAAGACGAGTGGAAAACCAAGGACAAGTCGTCCTTAGAGATGGCCAGAGGTGTGACATCCCATAATTAAGCTACGGGGCCTGACGCGGAGCAGAGCGAATGCGGGCGCGGTCCCCTCCGCAGCCATCGATCCTGCGCCAGCTAACCTCTATTTTATCACCTAGGCCTTATGGGGATTAATGTCCTGAAAACGCGCTGTTCTCTTAAGATTGATTGCAGACAGTCCGGCGCGAGAGGACCCGGCACTAAGCCAGACTACTCTGGCGTAACCTCAGAATAACACCCCGGAGTTTGACCTCGTTTAGAAGGGATTTGTACGGACAGGCGTCAAGCCCATGGATAGACTCGTAAACCCTGGGGGTTTAAAACTAGTTGGACTCATTAACCGGATATGTTAATAAGCTTTATTCTACCACTCAGCACTGGCTGAGGCTTTTTTACAAGCAGTTGTAGCTCAAACTGGTCTTTCTTGTGAGCACCGGCACGTTATACTTGGCACTGGTTGGTGCCACTAAGGGGCGCTCCAGAATCTGTTCCGTGACCGGCCAGTGCTCACATGAATGGCCAGTTTGAGCTACAACGCCCTCTCAGTTTTTCTTTAGTTGACACTGATGGTAAGCATGACAATCACTGAGTTCTGAGTAATAAAACAAGCAGACTCTCCACAAGCCAACTGTGTGTATCTGCAGTCTCTATCTTTCTCTCTATCTTTCTCTCTCTCTCTCTCTCTCTCTTTCTCTCTCTCTCTCCGCTTGTGACTGCACAGGAGGTATTTACAAGATGGCATTCCTGTAAGTGGTGTGACCAATCAGATGAAGGGAAAACAGATGGGATTTTTCAGGCACAGTCTCTCATATCCTCACATTTCCTCACAGGGACAGGGACAGGGACAAGCTGTAGCTACTTGGTTTGGGATTTGATAATTTTTTGGCATTTTTATTCAGAGATTTTTCTAGACATCCTCAGCTCATGTTGATATGAATAAATTAGCCTGAGCATTATCTGTCTCAAACTACAGAGCTGCTGGACAGGATCATTATTATGTGAAATCTTGTGCACCAGGAACATTGGTTAGTAAATGTCTCTCATGATGTGTTTTCTTTCTCCTTGTTGCTGAGCATAATCAAGCACCAAGACTTTAAGTAATGGGCTAAATTATAACTGCTGAAAAAGTGCTGAAATTTAAAGTAATTTTAAGTAATATGCTCAATTATAACTGCTGAAATTTAGAGCTACACAACAATGTATGAAGACTGACCGTATGCAATTACAGCCAATACAGTAGGTAGAGTTGATGGTCGACTCTGGCAAACGCACTTCCTCTTTTGACCAACAGGGGGAGAAAGATGACTGCAGTTTCATCCGACTGTGACAGATGCTCTTTGAAGGCTAGAACAAAGATCAAAACCTGCCGCAACCGTGTTACTAAAACAAACCTGCTTCCAAACGCTGTGTCGCATCACATCTCTTTCTCTCTTTATTTATTTGGCTGTTTCCTGATAATGCCATGCAAGAGTAAGACAGAGAGAGAGACAGAGTGAGAGAGACATAAAGCTATTGTATGTGTGTGTGTGTGTGTGTGGGAGACACAGAGAAAAAGAAAGCGACTGTGTGTGTGTGTGTGTGTGTGTGTGTGTTTGTCTCACGGGCTTTGGGGGGCGACCACAGAAGTATTTGTATCAGTATTAGTCATGAAACAGAATGCGAAAGGAAATGTCAAAATCACTTCAGATGAGTTGAGCAAAGCCTCAGGCTTCTGTGTGTCTTCTCAATGTAACCTGGCCAGAACGGTGCCCCCAAGCCCCCCAGCGCGCCATGGAGGGACAGCAGTGGGCCATCGGACTTTAAAACATTAAATGAAGGTTAGTTCGAATGAAGAATGGTTTCTAAAGTACAAAATATAACACACCCTGTAATACACTGTGTTACCTACAAACAGTAAGACCTCTCAGTGGAAGTCTATGAGAGGGCAGAAAAAGATGCCCATTGGGAAAATAAATAAATATATATAAATAAATAAGACATAACATAGCACATTCTCAATGATGGATCACACAAACAAACAAAGTCTATGCATCAATGCCATCCCAGCAGCAGCATAGGCCCAAGATGAAGTTAAGAGAAGAGACACAAAATGCTGAGCTGACTAAGGGGTGTGTGGGGGAGTATCTTGGACAAGAGGCCCTCTGGCAGTTCTTGAACCCCTGACTCTGCAGGTCCAAGGGCCCAGCGTCTTGCATTAGCCTCGTCAAGCATAGCCACTGTGCTAATTAGCGGTGTGGATGTGAAGGCATGCATGGAGCTCTTATATCTCAGTCCAAGACTGTTTCCTGATTTTGAACTTTATCTTATTCCTCATACACTTAACCCAGGCTTGACCTCAAAATAGCCACATGTGATACTGTATAGGACACTGGATAGGCCAACATATGAGATGACTGTCAAAGGATGTATATTGCGATGTTTAGTTTTGGTTCATTTATTCGATTGTAGTACAGACAAAATCTCTACAATCCCCTCTTAAAAGTGCCTCTTAACTGACATTTGCCACTTTTTCTCTGTACTATGATAAATATATTTTATATATTGTTTTTCGTATGTTCTGTAGTACCTATTATGTTTTATGTTTGTCGTCTGCACCAAAATGCCAAAGCAAATTCCTGGTAGGCAATAAAAGTTCTGTTCAATTCTGTTTCTGATTCTGATGATGTAAATTGTAAAAGCATGCCATGGCCTTTGAAGTGACTTCCTGCCAAGTCTGACATCATTTCCTGTTGAAGGAACATGTACTTCTGTGGTTGAAGCGAGGCTTCTGGCGAGAGATGCCAGTGCAGCGCGCAGACAGGCCGAGTGTCACAGGGAGAGAACAGAGACCTGAAAGGATGGATGCAGTGTCCGTCTACCACGGCCCCATTGGCAAAACCCAGTGTGAGAGGAGACTATGCGAGGCAGCCAGAGATGGCAGCTACCTGATCAGAGACAGCGAGTCCGTGTCTGGAGTCTACTGCCTGTGTGTTCTGTAAGTTGCATTGCATTTTTGACTTCTCTCATACTGTATCTATCTGTATTTTGCAGAACTGAGACACGTTTCATGGGTCACTGGTAATAACAAGGCCCTCAGTGTGAGTTGAAAAAACGATGTTTGAGATTGACAAACAGTTATCTTGTGCAGCTCCTTTTTTTAGGGAGAGGGGCTGTTAGCATTATAAAGATCCATTGCTGGGAATAATAAATAAAAGTATCTATTGCCAGAAGAAGTATTTAAGAGAATTATTTAACGTTGAGTATGAATTGTCCATCAACAGGTGCAAAGGCTACGTCTACACGTATAGGCTACACCAGAACGAGGAGGGATCTTGGGCAGCCGAGGTGAGAGCCAAGCGCCGTAATCACATGCACATATGCACATACAAGCCTGCGTACAGATGCAGGTTCTCATATGACCTCAACAGACCACGTTCCAACATTAGAACATTAACGAATCAGTTCCTCTTATGGACAAATAGACATCTGAAAGCCCTGATTTAGCAGGTTGATCAGCAGCTCAGTCTAGGTAAAAGCAAGGGGTGTCCACCACACCAGGAGGCAGGATGGTTAACAAGAACTGCACCTGCTTAATTAGCTAATCAATAATTCATCAATTCTCTCGCAGTGACCCTGGGATTCACTTTAAGATCTATAGGTTGTGTAGTGTATTTATTCAGCGTATAGCTCTCTTAAGTATGTGTTGCCACACCACTCCATAAGTCGCTCAGGCGTGTTTTACATTTGATACTTTAGAAGCACAATGGCTCTTTCCCCTCCCCGTTTCCCTTCCATAAGTGCCTGTTTAACATGGTGATCACTCATTTGCCCTGTTCTGTGCACAATTTGTCCTCGCAGAGGGAGAGAAGCAAGGCCTTAAAAAAAACCTGTATAAGACATTACACTCCTAAATTATTTTTCTTTATTTGCGTTCAGTTACGCCACATTTTACGAGGGCCCTTTGTCTTCTGTGAGCTTGCACTGCGTTAAAAGCTTTAATTACAAAATCGTGGAATAATAGGCCTGTTGATCGGAAGCAATACCAAGAGAGTTACACGTTCAAAGTTTCATTAAAAAAAAACCTCTGATACTAATTAGTAGTGGTCAATCATACGGGCGCCAAGACACACAAGCATAGAACAGGCTCACAAACACGCCGCGGGAAGTGGGAAGAGTTTGCATTTGAACATACAAATGTCTCAATCAGTCACAACATCTGGTGTTCTGTGTGGCATGACCCACTCCTGCACTAAATGCATCTGCAGCAGAAACGGTGCAGCCTTGCTGACAGTGAACATCCCCGTCTCCAACGCCACAGAAAGGTGGCATTTGAAATCGTTCGACATCTGACGCAGATGTGTCTCGGCATAAGAAAATAGAACTTTCTGCTCGACAACAATAAGATTAAAAGTTTAGATTTAGGCTTAAATCTTTAGCTTCTCAGATTTCTTGATGAACCAAATTTTTCCTACGGCCTTAAAGGAGAGAACTCACCAGAGCCAAATCAAGCTGTTTTGACTAAATGTTAAGACATTTAAGACTCAGCATGGCCTCCTCTGTTTCTCTCGCAACACACCCATGGTGTTTGAGGATGAGACACATATTTTCACATTAAAGTCCACATAACTAGCCGATGATAAGAAAACTGCTCAAAGCTAGGAGATCTTTTTTTGTATTTTTTAGGTGCCTAAATTTAATTTCTGTCTCAGTTTCTCTTAAGGAATTTCAGGAGAAATATCTGTGACAAAGTTGAAAAATCAAACAACAATGATACCATATCTAGGTCTACTGGTCTTTGAGAACTCAAATGTTCCTCTGGTCGTAACCATAGAAAGAAAACCACAAAATTCACCACACGCTCAGATCAGAGCTGACGGTGGTCTCATATACTCTGACTGGCCTATTTATAGATGTCTACCAGCGTGCTTTTGCTCTCACATGAAAAAAAAAAAATTGATTAAATGTTTCCACAGAAAGAGGCTATACATATGCTAGTCAGATGAGACTCTGAGTCCACTTTGCTTACATGTGCAGAGAAAGAACCATCATCAGCAATATCTCATTTTTCAAGAAATACCACACCCTGTACACACTGTGACACGGTGATAAAAGACTGAGGATCTTACTGAGCGTTTGACACCTGCAGTATAACAGGCTGTGGTAGACACACACACACGATGATGTTTGCATCAAACGATTCCGTCTTATAGTTCTTGTATTTGAGGATGAGAAATAGCAGAACTGATCAAATGTTTTGGAGTTATGCACAGAGTTTCTCAGAAAAAGTCTGTTCTGGGTTAAAGGCTGGAAGAAGGAAACTGCACAAGTGCAACGTGCTCTCGATCGGCACCGCAAGGAAACCGAAGACTTACGTCCATTGCTTCCTGTTTTTCAGACGGCGCCCGACCAACAGAAACGCTACTTTCGGAAAGTCAAGAACCTGATAAGCGCCTTTGAGAAGCCAGACCAAGGGATAGCTATTCCCCTCCTCTACCCAGTGTCTGCGCCCAGTTGCTGCCCGACCCAGGAGCAGCTGCCGACGCTCGCGGCCCAGAACTACAACCAGAACCACAGCCTCGCCCCGGGACACAAGTCGACACCCAGAGTCAAGCCCAAAAAACGTCCCTCTGTCTGAGAAGTTTTTTTTTTTTTCAACGACCTGTGCGAAATCTCGGAGCTGAAAGCAGGCCAGACTCCTTTTAGTTGAGCCCTTAAAGAACTCTCTGGTCTGGTTATCTCATCCTCTCTCTGTTTCTCTACTTCTAGTCCCCTGATTATCTCATTTCATACCACTCTCTCTTTCTCTCTCCATTTCTATCTTTCTCTCCCTCTCTTGCTCCCCATCTCGCTTTCTCTCTCAACATCTCTCTCTCTCCTAATTTTCTTCTCCACATTATGATGTATAATTCTATGAATTCATTTTTGTTAAAGTGCTTGAGGCTTGTTTTTTATTATCCAACATATCCAAAAGATTTTTTGTCATTTTGTCTTGGCTGGGAGTGGGATTGAGGCACTTATATTATATTCCATAAATAGAAACCTTAATTCTATCTATACAGCTCTAGTTGAGAGGGTTTTCAGTTTAAAGTCATTTCCTGACTCTAAAAAACCCACTGTAACACTGTTGTAGATTTTAAAGACAACATATTTTGCACAATTCTTCTCTACCCACAAAACACGTACGTATGATGAAGGCATGCCTTTTCCCACAACCGCCATTTTGTCACTCGACAAAGAAATCAACGCTCCTTTGATCTCAGGATACAAACCCTAAACTGAGAGCAGTTGCCAAGATAATTTAGGAGGTTGTTACTGTGTTAATTCTATTTATGTACATTTGTGAGGATGCCTGAGATAACTCAATATAATAAAGATTAGGTATGATAGAAACATATACTCTCATTATATTGAATGTACAAAATGTATTATTACTGCCTTATATTATAGACGGTTTGTTGAAATTCAAGTTTGGTCTTTTTAATTGTTCACTGAGCATCACCTTAACCAAACTTAACCTCTAACCTTAACCATAAATTGTAGTTAACAGAGTTTGATCAGATAGTTTGTTTATAATCTGAGCATCTGTAGATAGTCCATAGGGGACCATCCAAATCAAATGTAACCAATTATTCTACTCCATCCATGCACATGAACAATCCTTACAGCAAAACTCAATACCCAAGGTAACCGAAACATCCTAAAATATGAAATGTTCCACACAGAAACTTGTAACACTGTTAGACAGAGTTAGATGGAAAAGTGCATGCACACACACACACAGACACACACACACACACTGTCACAGGGTATATTTGCAACAGCGGTAGGCTGTGCAGGGAAAATCACTAGTGTGTGGAGCCCAGCCAGCCAACCAGTCAGTTAGTAAACGTCGGAAGGCAGAGCAGTCAGGAGAGATCTGAGGCTCTGCATCCCTCTAGTCTGAGAGACAGAAAGAGAGAGCGAGAGAGACTCCTCGTCGCTTGGCAACCGCGCTCTCAATATTCCGCCGGTGCCAAAGCTGGAGACAGACTCTACCTTATCACGAGAAGTAATAACAAAATAATAGAAAAAAGTAAATTGGAGATGATTTGGTATTATCGGCTGGATATTTATGGGCTGGGGGTTGCTGGTGGGCGTGCTGGGAGGGCCTGGGTCCGTGTTAAGCGGCGGCTCCTCCGGCACAGACAGATGGTAGGGGAGATGCTGCGTGTGGGAGGTTAAGAGGAAGGGTGACGCGACGTGACAGGAGGAACAAGGCTGTCTCACGGCGTGGATCGTTTGGCCGAATTAGATTCACTTATATAAGAAGCCCACGGAGGAGAGCGATCGCTAAAGTAGAGCGACTTGGCACACTCTAGCAAATCACAACCTACTAGTCTGACCTCTCTTTTGACACCTCGAGCTTAAATATTATCACGGCAAAACACAGGCCTACGGATACCACTGACATGAGAATATCACATATAATAAGAATAAGAAGAATAATATGCTTATTTGTTGGTTGTGTGGCTGCCTGACATCATATTCAGGCAATCAGCATAGAGGTGGAGATTGATACTCTATAGATAAAGTCAAGGTGACAGAAACTATTACTTTAACAATCATCAGTGCTAGCCTATTTTTATTCACCTGGGGGAACACATCAAGTTCCACCGAAATAATGAGCTAATATAGAAGTATATGAACCAGCTGGCTGTACAGGTGGATGGGTGTAGTCTGGCAGGACTTCTTCTGGTTCACTTATGGAGTTTGACATGGCAGTCCATTACTATAGGGGCACTTTGTCAGAATGCATTTCTTAATTGGGTAGAAATCTCAACTCGGCCGTCATCTCACTCGTCTGTGAGTCAACCACAGAGATCTGATCTTGTGATGTGCCACCTCCAGGAAGATGTGGAGGAGACGTGCAGGTCTCGGCGTGTTCTGTTTCGCTTTTTCTATGACGAGAGACAGATAATGAAAGTCAGGCCTCTGGCTGGCTGGCTGGCTGGGTGGCTGGGAGCAGCTCTTACGTGAGACAGTAGGCCTTCGTGAGAGTGGGAGAGATTCAGTATGATAGGACTGAGAGAGCTGAGCAATTTGTGGAGTGGAGAGAATGTCAAATTCAATCACATTTGTGAATTGAGAATCGTGACCCAGAACAGGAGCAAGCCCACACTTGTCCCAACACCTCTCCTTGCCATTCGCTTTTTCTGTTCTTGTGAGACTAATAAACAGTTTTTAAAAAACACACACAAAAGAACGTCTCCTAATGACCTATGTTCTCGTTCACCTATAATTGTACTGACCCTTCAAATTAATGTATTGAACAAGGCCTGTCAATCTTCACTGTCATTATTCAATTTGATAGATCACCAACAGTTAAAAATTGACTTAAAACCTAAAGGTTAACCTGTGACAACCATGATCATGGTTTGTCAGGTGTGTGTGTGTGTGTGTGTGTGTGTGTGTGTGTGTGTGTGTGTGTGTGTGTGTGTGTGTGTGTGTGTGTGTGTCTGGGCTTACAGAAGTGATAGCAAACACTTGAATTAAGTCAGTGATTGTGAAGTTGACACATAGTTACTTTAATGATCAGTGTAACCCTTTATATTCAGAAGTCCAGGATGGATAGTCTCATAGCAGGTAAGATTCCTTGAAAAACTGACACTGCCTCTATCGATTAACAATATTAACACTTCAGTATGTATGACAACATATTCAAAATTTTAGCACTTTCTTTTTCTTAAAGCACTTGCTATATACATATAGGTTCTTTTTTTTCTGAGCATATAGTATTCACACTCAAACTCATGACAGTAATAATTTCAATCATATTTAAATTAAAGTCTGATATTCTAGAGAGCTTTGTACGAATAGGAGTCACTGACAAGGCCTCTCTTGCACAAAATGTAAACTATAATTCTTGAGGTGGTCTATTGAACAACCCAAAAATTAAATTAGTCCATATTTGACACTTGTACACAGAATGTACTACACAACTTACAGCTTTGACTTGCATCTTCAAATGTCCCATCAGTGTAAGAAGCTGTCGAGAAACAAGCGTCACGTGTCTGAGAACGAAGGAGGTAAACGAATAAATAAATAAATAAATAAAAAACAAACAGCGTACTTCCATATTGAAAGCTAAGCCACAGCAGAAAAAAATGCTTTGTGCCACTTTAGAAACTCCACCTTGAACATTAATAAAATACCATCATTTTGTCACAATTAAAGGCAGTTGGGATTCCACTCCCCTGAATCTTCCTTAATTTTTTAGTTATTTTTCTGTTTTTTGTTCATTAATAGAAATTCTTCGATAAATTCCTCAAATGTCTAAAAACAGGCAGTCTTTGGTGAGGGGGGAAGGGGTAAGAGAGAAACCAAAAATAGCCCAAAAAAATCCTAAATCCATCGACCGAGAAAAAAAAAAAAAAAAAGAAAGAAAGAAAGAAAACGATCTTCCTCTTTTCCGTGTGGCTGCCAGGCGGTCTGCTGTTACCTTCGCCCCACCTCGCTCTGCCTCATGAAGCGAATGTTGTTGGCGCTGTCGGCCAGCTCCAGGTACTGCTCCACCGACAGCACAAAGTAGCCGTCATATCCGGCCACCCTCTCGGTGCCACGGAGCTGCTCCTTCTCGGCCTCGCTCCAGGCCCGGCTGCCCTCCTCCCCGGCCAGGAGCAGCTGCCGCTCGCGTGCCCACGCCTCCTCCACGGCCCGCTCCCGCGCCGCCTCCAGGAGCTGCTGCCGCGCCTCGTCCGGCGTGGCCCCGTAGCGCACGCTCAGGCACAGCGCGCCGTGCCGCAGCTGGATGTCGGCGAAGCGGCGGCTGCGGCCGCCCACGGAGGCGGTCATCTGCGAGACGGTGACGTTGACGCCGTTCTCCAGCACGCGGCCACTGCTCAGGCCGCCCAGCGTGGCCAGGTCGTCCTCCACGGCGCCGGGCTTGAGGAAATGGTGCGTGTCGCGGCCGTCCACGGTGAAGCGCAGGCCCGCCAGGTACATTGCGCCGTTCAGGATGGCCGCCACGCGCCGGCTGTCCTCGCTGGCCACGCCGACAATCTCGGCCGCCACCAGGCCACGTAGGATGGCGAAGCGGACGCCCTTGCCGAAGATGGAGGGCAGGGCGGAGAAGCTCGGGCCGCTGGGGCCGTCAGACGAGGGGGCGGAGGGACACTGCTCCAGTGAGCCCACAGGGGGCGTCATGGGGAGGCGATCCAGGGAGATGAAGTTACGCAGCTGCCGCTGAAGCTCACACTGAATGCCCAGGACCACCTGCACACACACACGCACACACATCACACACACACATGATCAGTGCTATAAGATTACACATTCAGGTGTCATACACAAATATTCAGTCATTTTACATACACTAAATAGTGTCCATGTCCTAAGCCTTTTCCAGGGGTGTAACAATTCACTGATACAAATTGGAAACCGGTTTTAACGTTAAAGATACAACAACATTGGTGTGTGGACCCCTGGATCAATGTATATGTTCCATGTCTTATGAATCGGTTGACGGAAATATCGCTGCTAATTCAACTTTAGTATAAAAAAGCTGCTGCAATGGATAATGCTAGTGATGGACAAATCGAGGCTTTGTGAAACACTGACATATTCCAAGAAATTAGGCCGGAAATTGTTTACACCTATCTGCACGGTGATAACCACAGGCCACTTTTGCTATCGTCACTTCTTGGTGAAGCTATTCTGTGAAACAATGACTTGACAAACAATGACAAGCATTGAGAGATTCTAAACTACTTATTATTCTGGCGGGTTATGCCAGGCTATCATAACTACTTATTATTCTGGTGGGTTATGCCGGGCTGTCGATACATAATCAATACATATTTCAGAGAAATCCCCATACAACAAAACCTTTCAGATTGTCAAATGGACTATGAACAGTGTATTTTAATAAATATTTCTTTGTTCCCCCTCTTGTGTTAACATCTGTGAGGCTTTTTCAATGGCTTGGTATATCAGTTTCATGCCTAAGACATGGCATTTAGGTCAAGATTTGTATTTAAAAATATTAGTTCTTCTGCTGTTTATGGTCTGAGTTTTTTTTTCTTACAAACTAGGCTACCTCCCCAGCCTTGTAAAAGATGTGTTCACATGGAGCACTTGTTGCTGGCATACAGAGATTTCTGCCATTCTGAGCGCAGATGTAAAGCACATCGCTCATGCCAGTAAAACAGAGGATCATGTGTCAAAATATCTCTCTATGGGCGCTTTGAACCACTTTTCAGAGAAATGTTTTTAAACATCTGCGCTTTGTGCCATAAAGTAACAGAAAGACTTAGGGATTGCCTGGTCTTTTATGAAATCTGTTTATTTGAAGGTAAGCAATGCCACTTTAATATAATTGGAAATGTTAATGGAAAATGAATGTCTACCTTAAACAAATGTTTAGAACTGCATCAAATTGCATCGTATCGCATTGAGCTGAAATGCATCGAATTACAACGAATCGTTACAAGAATTCAAATGCATCATCCCTGAATCGAATTGTTTGTTTATCATAACACAAGCAGATGCTGACCTTGATTCCTTAATGAGGTTAATAAGACAACTGCGACCACTAGAAGGTGTAGCTATAAGGTGTAACAAAGGAGGGGAAATCATTATGTATCATTGATTAAAAAAATGCTACCAGTTATTTTCATATTCAGGAGACTGTAATGCCTGAAAACACACAACACGTTTGGTGTTGGTGCACATTTGTGTATCTGTATGTTTTGTTTGGGACTCCTGAACACCTGGCTAACCTCATCAGATGCTGCTGGAGAGAGTCTCATTAGTGACAGTCAGATGTGTCAGGGAGGTGTTCAGGGATGGGATAAGAGCCTGTGAGCACATACGTAAATGCAGGGGGAGGAGGAGGAGGAGGAGGAGGAGGAGGAAGAGGAGGGGATGCACCTGCCTGTGGTTAGGAGACTTGGCCTCATTTGTTTTCTCTCTTTTGTCTTTCGCTCTGTGCCTTTGTTTCCTTTTTATTTAAAAACTTATTTTTTTTCCGGAGGGCTTTCTCAATTCATCACTCAACCTATTATGTTCTTTCGCTTTTTCTTAGTTTCTTCCTTCCCCTCTCTCTCACTCCCTCTCTCTCTCTCACCCTCTCTTTCTCTCTCTCTCTCTCTCTCTGTCTGCCTTTGCATCCCTCTCTCTCTCTGGGCCCTAATTTCATTGTCAGCCAGTGAGAAAAGCTAAATTGAATAACTTAGCAAAATCATTTAGCCATGTAATATCATGAGCAAGATCCTATGGGTGGCTCAGAGCAATGCTCCTCAGTCTCGCTCTCCTTCTGTGTGTGTTTTCTGTGGAGGATGTGAAACGCTGACATACATGTTTGTTGGAAGTTTAAGGCCAACGGGGTTTTGTTAAAGAATGGTGTGTGAGACTAGGGGAGAAATTTTCCTGGAATTTGGTTATGTTTGGTCCTAAACAGTCAGTTGGAAGGAGAGACCATGTTGTTCTTCTGAATGCACTTTTTGCCCAAGCTAAGATGGCGATGGCTGTCACGGAGAAATATGACAGAAGGGTCTGGAATAACAGAACCAGTGTTGCTCTGAAAAAGTGTCTTTGTCCACACGGTTAAGAACTGAATTTAGTAATATAGTTAAGTTATAAAAGCTGGTAACTTGGAGTCTTTCACTAAAGTGTGGGAGACTGAAGAATGTTTCTGTGAGGTGACTGAAGATGGTGTGATACAGCTAAACTTCTGAGTCCATGAACTAATTGATACTGAGCAATGAGCTTAACTTTCGTTTTCCTTTTGTTTTCTACTGTATGTCTGTGGGTTTTTCTTTTTGCTTGGGTTTTTAGTCTTCATTTCACCTCTTGTGGGTTTCCTTTTTACTGGTAATTTGTCTTTCTCTTTCTCTCTCTGTCTGTCTCTCTCCCTCTTTCTCTCTCCCTCTCTCTTTCTCTCTCTTCCTCTGTGTCATTCTCTGTGTCATTCTCTGTGTACTCTCTCTTGTGTTCACCTTGCTGGAGTCCCAGTCCTGGGTTTTGGTTTGCATCTTCATCAGTTCGTATGTCTGCTCCGTGCCCGTCACGTCTGGCTTGGGGAAACCAGGCACCACGTTATGGAGCTGGAACCCAAAGAGCTGCAGCCAGCTGCCAATATCTGCAGACAGACACACACACACACACACACACACACACAGCATTCACCAGCGTTCAATTAGAGCGAATCAAATAAATACAAATAAATAAATAAATAATAATAATTTTTAATAATAATAATTCACCAACAACACTTTCCTAGAGTAACAAACATCTCTGTTCCTGACTGTACGGCTGAAACGTGCTCTTAGAGCAGTAATGAGGACAGTTGTTCATTTTGTTCAGACACTTCTCCAAGGACGTCTGACTTCCGCCGTATCGACCAGACTCAGCCTCCGCAGAGCTTTAGTCTAAAGGTCATCCTCACCTGTGGTGAACTGCGTGACCTCCTCGATGCTCCCGACTGGGCAGTTGTTCCTGAAGGCGTAGAGGTTGAAGGGCTTGGGTGTGCGGCTGAGCTCGCCCCATACGTCGTAGTTGGGAATGGTCCAACGCCCGGCCACCACGTCGTAGTCCCTCCGGCCAAAGTGCACCAGCTTGGTCTGCGGGTCGTAGAGGCCCCCATGAAAGCCGATGATGAGCTGGAAGGTGGGGTTGGAGTCCTGGTAGATGTCCCCGTAAGGGGTGTAGAGGATCTCCTTCACAACCCTCCCGCGGCTGTTGAAGATGGCTCGGGGCGTGCCGGTGTTATCGCATCCCACGTAGTACTCCTCGCCGCTGCTGATCTCCATGGCGATGATGTGGCCCTGCAGGTCGTAGTAGAGCGAGGTGATCTGGGCACTGGTGTGGTTGTACATGTGCGTGACGCGCGTGGGATTGGCCAGGTCGGCGTAGAAGAACTGCAGGTGCTGCCCGTCACTGGAGCGGCTGGCCACGCGGCGGCTCAGCCCGTCGTAGCGGTATTGTGCGCTGCGCTCGGTCACGCGGTTGTAGA
Source organism: Clupea harengus (assembly GCF_900700415.2). Taxonomy (NCBI): domain Eukaryota; kingdom Metazoa; phylum Chordata; class Actinopteri; order Clupeiformes; family Clupeidae; genus Clupea; species Clupea harengus. Next base: position 18,164,117 of record NC_045171.1, on the reverse strand, counting down.
CGCGCGTCAGCAGGCCGTTGGAGTTGTAGTTGAAGACGTCGTTGCCGCGCGCGCGCAGGAAGCCATCTTCGTCCACGCGGTACTGGATCTCGCCCAGGCGCGTGATGCGGTCGCGAAGGTCGTAGCGGATAGGCGTGAGGCGCGCGCTGGCGCCCTGGCTCAGCAGGTTGATGTTGCCGTTCAGGTCGTAGCTGTAGCGCCACTGCGGCCGCTCGTTCACCAGCACCGTCTGCAGCTGGCTGTCGGCGTCGTACTCGTAAGAACGCCGCGTGATGTTGCCGTCGGCGCCTACGCGGATGTCGCAGGTGGTGACGCGGCCCCACGCGTCGTACTGCATCGTCATCCAGTAGGCGATGGACTTGAGAATCTCATACTGCACCTCCACCACCTGGCCATAGGCGCTGAAGATCTTGGTGTGCTTCATGGCGTGGGTGGTGATCACCTGGTTGAGGTCGTAGTGGATGACGCTGAATTTGCCGAACTGCTCCACCCGGCCCGACACGTCCACGTAGCGGTAGAGGTCGATGGGCAGCGGCGTCTCGTTGATGGTGGCTTGCATGCTGGTCACGCGGAAGTTGTTGTAGCTGTAGTCGAAGCGAGCGTTCACCAGGCCCTCCTCGCTGAACTTGAAGATCTGCCGTCCCACGAGTGGCCCTGTGCGGAGCGAGGAAACAGGAGTCAGGCTCAAGTGGCACGGAATACAAACCCCAACCCACCGCTGTTCGAAAAAAATATAATGTCCGTGCTGCACAAAAATAATACAACAGACTAATCATGTTTTCTGATTAAAGGCTCTCAGTGGATATTCTCACATTAGCTTGAAAATCCTTCTTCTGAAGCCCCAATAAATCTCAAATGCAGATTAACCGGCATTAATCATTTATGCAACAAGCATTCTTCTAATGTCTTTAACGATAATCTGCAAACAATTAACATCAACAGTGGGCCCTCGCACCTCTGAGTGCGCCCCAGCTCGGTAATGTTCTAACTACACAATGCCTGGCTTTTAATTAAACAGCATAATGGAGCAGGCCAACAACAGTTATGATTGGGGAAAGCAGCCCTTAATGCTGGGACATTAATTTTAAGAACACTGTAAATCACATTTCCTATTTGCTCTCCACGTCTTGCTGGCTCCGACCGAACTAGTCTCCTTTACTAAAACGGGACCCTGTCAATAAAATTAATTGCAGAGCAGAATGACTGCCCTTGGTCATTAAAGAGTGAAACGAGTCCGGTCCCTTCATGGCTGCAACACACATAAAAAGAAATGTCCCCAGAAGTATAGTAAAACCAACATAACATAACACAGCCAGTGATGAGACGGCGGACTGAAGTCGAGAGTGGGGCTTCGTTCGTTGGCTTCCCGCGGTTCCGTATCAAGCTCACCGCTCTCATTGTTTTGTTCTCATCTCGTTTGATCGCTCATTTCAGGCCACAATTAGCATTATCAGGCCCGTCTCAAAAGGCCTGTTTGATGTGGGGGAAATGGATAATGTGCGTCGGGAAGGTTAAATTCCACGCAGCCCTAGGACGAACTGATAAATCAGAGAGCTGCAGGCTGGGTCAGAATGATTAACTGTATCAGGCGGCGTGAGGGGTGCGGTGCCAAAATCGAAGAGGCTGCTTATTTCTGCTCCCCCCTCCCCTCCACTTCTAAATGGGAAACCCAGAAGGCCTTCGCAAAAAATCAGGAAATCATTTATAGCGTAGCACCCCAAAGTGAAAGAGTGATTCGAGCGTCTACTGAATATTTACATCATGTCGTGCGACAGGAAGTAATTAAAAAAATCAACACGGCGCCTCATAAACCCACAGAGCTGCTTCGAAGTGAAGTCCACATAAACACTGTGTTCTTCGCTAAGCCACCTTGAATCTAGTCGAAGTGAATGCAAATGACTCTCCACCTTTAACCAGAGGTAATTCCGAACAAACACAGGTGAAAGTATTTTTCTGTTACACATCACTGTCACCTGAAGCTCACGTGAATCCCCAAATGACATACAGCAGCTTGAATGCGCCTTCATACACTCTTTTCAAAGCATCAGACAATTTTATCCACAGCAACATAGTCACACCCAGTCACACAGTCACAATGCAATACTTTTAGCTTGGAGGATAGTTTCCATGATCAAATAAGTTTGTGCCCAACATCCAAAAGTCTTGCGTCCACTGCCCCTCACCTATCTGTCTGTAACGGATGGTGCAGACGAATCCCTCGTGCGTGAGGTGGACGGTCTTGACCACGCCGGACGAGTCGTTGTGGGTGAAGGTGACGAGCGTGGTGTCGTAGAGGATCTCGGCGAGGCGCGCCTGCTTGGTGTAGCGGTAGAGCGTGCGGCGGCCCGTGCCCAGGTAGAGCGTCTGCAGCAGGCGTCCGTCCTGGGCGTAGTCCTGCAGCACGGAGCCGCGGCTGTCCGGGGCGCTGTAGATGTTGCGGTAGTAGCCCACCGACAGCATGGACTGCAGGCTGTGGCGCACCATGCTGGGCATGGTGACCGAGAGCAGCCGGTCCGTCTGGTCGTACTCGAAGATGTAGCGCCGCTGGCTGTGTAGCAGGAGCATGACGGACTGCAAGGTTTGAACAGAGAGTGAGAGGATGTTGAGAGGGGACTGTAAAAAGGCAAGCATGCACATGCAAGCACACATTCAATGGCATGCAAAAGTTTGGGCGCCTCTGGTCAAAATTTCTGTTTCTGTGAATAGCTAAAAGATGACCTGATTTGCAAAAGGAATAAAGATTAAAGATGACACATTTTCTTAATATTTTAAGCAGGATGATTTTTTTAATTCCGCCTTTTACGGTTTCAAAATAACAAAAAAGGAAAAGGGCCCAAAGCAAAACTTTGGGCACCCTGCATGGTCAGTTTTGTAACCCCCCTTTGGCAACTATCGCAGCTCGTAAACGTTTTCTGTAGCCAGCTTGTTTGGGGCATTTATTGCCCATTATGCCGTTCAAAGAGCCTCTAGTTCTGTGAGATTCTTGGGCCATCTTGCTTGCACTGTTCTTTTAAGGCGATGTTTAGGTTGGGGGACTATGAGGGTCATGGCTAAAACCTTCAGCTTGTGTCTCTTGAGGTAGTCCATTGTGGATTTTCAGGTGTGTTTAGGGTCATAAACCCTTTGCAGAATCCATCTTCCTTTCATCTTCAGCTTTTATTTTACAGACAGTGTGACGTTTACTTCCAGAATGTGCTGGTATTTAATTCAATTCATTCTTCCTTCTACCAGTGAAATGTTCGCCATGCCACTGGCTGCGACCCAACCCCGTACTTAACAGTTGGAGAGGTGTTCTTTTCATTACATTCTGTACCCCTTTTTCTCCAAACTTCCCTTTACTCATTCTATTTTAACATCAGTCCACAGGATTTGTTTTCTAAAAATGCATTATGTTATTCAGATGTTCTTTTGCAAACTTCTGATTTTGAATTTGTGGCAAGGACGCGTGCAAGGTTTTTTCTGATGACTCATCCATGAAGGTCATATTTGTGCAGGTGTTGCTGCACAGTGGAGCAGTGCACCACCGCTCCAGAGCCTGCTAAATCTGCCTGAAGGTCTTTTGCAGTCAAATGGTTTTTCAATTTGCCTTTCTAGCAGTCCTACAGGCAGTTCTCTCAAAGTTTTCTTGGTCTTCCAGACACCAACTTGACCTCCGCCATTCCTGTTAATTGCCGTTTCTTAATTACATTATGAACTGAGGAAATGACTATCTGAAAACGCTTTACTATCTGCTTTACTTCCCCTGCTTCGTTAACAATTCAAATGTGCGCTAGGCGGCTGCTCGGCACAATGGCTGCTGACTGGGGACCAGGTTCGAGGAGGATTGGTATTTATAAAGCTTTGAAATTTGCATCACCTGGCCTTTCCTAACAATGATTGTGAAAAAGTCATAGACATCACAAGCTAATTAAGGTCTGAGACCTTGGTAAAAGTTACCTGAGAGGTCAAACGTTTGCATAGTGCTCTTTTCCTGTTCGCACTCTAAAACAAAACAAAAATTATACACTTATCTTAATACACTAACTAATACACTAATGTTGAAAAGAATGTTTAATCTTTAACCTTGTGGACAGTTCATCTTCTACTCACTCAACTATTCACAGCAACATACATTTGCATACAGATGTTTGCATACCACTGTTTGATTACATAGTAAGTAAAGAAATAGAAATACTTTTGTTTGTGAAACATACACTTCAGGTAAGACGCTTTTTAGATACACCCTGTAAAGTGTGCCTTACTCAAACTCACCTTTCTCTGATCAGTTTGCTATTTTTTGCTATGTACACAGGTACACACTTAATTGTATGTCGTACACCGCAACAGCAGAGCGGAAAGCAGAGCATAACTTTACATCCTCAATCATGCACACAGAACACACACACACACACACACACACATAAACACACACGCGCACCGCAAAACACCCACATACCCACATAATGCTCTCTTTCACTCTTTTAAAACAAATGACACAAATACAAGAGAGGAAAGCTAACTCTACATAATTCAATATAATACTTTACTACAATATGCAGTAACAATACAAGTACTACAATATGCAGTAACAATACAAGTACTACAATATGCAGTGAGGACCAATCACAGCAACTCTATCCATACATCCATGTTTGATTGGTCACCAGTCAGGGTAACCTCACCTTCTCCACATATGAGTACGTCCAGATTTTGCCGTTGACCCACGTGCGGGACACCAGCTTGCCGTTGTCATACTCCAGCTTCTCGGACCAGTTGCCGCGGTGGATGTGGGTGACCTGGCCCGAGGCGGAGTATGTGGCGTTGACCTCGTTGTACTTGCTGCTCGGCGACCACAGGACGGGCCTCCCCTGAGAGTCGTACAGGATCCGCAGGGTGAACTTGCGGTGGTCGTCGTAGATCTTGCCCACCCGTGTGGCCGGGTCAAAGTCGACGGAGAGGAGGTTTCTGTTGTGGGCCTAACAGATGAACAGTTACGCAGAATTAGTGGCAAGTAGAAAACAGGTTAAACAAGTAAAAAGAAAATCAATGGTAAGTAGGTACACAGGTAAAATAAAAACCTGAATGCCAACACTGTTAATAGTTTTGATTACTTATAATAATATGTGAATCTCAAACCCCACACAATTACGTGAGTAATAAGTCTACACGGGCCACTTATAATGTGTCTGGTAATACATATTTTGTGATACATTTCATTACTAACAAAGGACCAATGCATCAAAATGAATATCTTTAACCACAATACCTCTGATGACTGAATTTGTATGAATCATAATTTGCCACGTACATACGTTTATAAACATTGCACATTGAGACCCTAATGCCTGGCTGGAGAGCTAATCTTGGTTGCTGTTTGGCCCCTTGGCCAGCCTGCTGTGTGTGGGGGGATCGAGGCCCGTAATGGGCTCTGGAGGTGTCTTAAATGGCACTCTCTCGCTCGTTTTTTTCCCCCTGTTGCTCGCTCGGAAAATCATTGACATTTGGCACCCTGTCATTTTCCTGCGCTGTTCAATATTTCCATGCGGCTCTCATTAGCTATCATTAAATCTGACATTATAGCAGAAGTTTTTTCTCTCTTTTTTTTGTTCTATTTCCAGATGCCAGCGCTGAAGGACATTACACAGTGCAGCTGGGTTGTGTGAGCGTGGTGTGGGCTGGGTCTGAGCACACAAATGCGTAACGGACAAAACTGACTGTGACCAGATGGGAAACATGGGTTTCACTCAACATACATGTACATAATACATGTAAAACACACACACACACACACACACACACACAAGTAGACATACAAACTACAAACTACAAACTAAAACAAAGACACACTGCTTTGTCTGCAGACAGTGCTCGTTGCAGTCTGTGGTCCCTGTGGTCACAGTTACTCCGAGTGGGTTAGAGCCTGGGGCACGTAGTACATTGTGTGTGTGTGTGTGTGTGTGTGTGTGTGTGTGTGTGTGTGTGTGTGTGTGTGTGTGTGTGTGTGTGTGTGTGTGTGTGTGTGTGTGTGAGTTTTGGGGTTGGGGTGGGGGTGTTGCTGGTTGACTCATGTAGGTTCATGATGCTGTAAAGAGGCCTTTTTAGAGCTGAGTGAACATGCATTGGTTTAGCCTTTCTGCTGGCACAGAGACAACATTAATATTATGGTGCAGGTTTAGAAGGTGCTGGTTTAGAAGGTGCTGGGGTGTTAGCCCAGGATTTTGGCACTGATTTGCAGTTTTTAGGGTACGTTTTGTTATTGCCCATTAAATAAAGCCAGTAGTTAACCTCAATAAAGCATTCATGACTGTGATCAACATGATTTCATGTTTGGCCGTGCTGGTGTTCATTGTTTGTTCGAACAAATTTCATGAATAATGTTAATTAATATTAATATATTAAATAATAATGTAATATATAGTCCATGCTAACTAGTGCATTACCTAATGTTACGCAATGGATACTCAGAAGGTAAAGTTTTACTGTTATAAAGCATTACTGTTTACACATTTATAAACAACATCAATGACTTCAGCTCAGAGCTAGCCTTAGCCATGTGATGGTATTCACAGAGGGGATCAGTGCGACGGCACTCGGACAGTGGACGAGGAAGAAGAGATGGAATGACAGAGGTTTTACGATGATGATGACCCATCCCCTGAATTTGAACTTTGACCCATCCCCTGCATTTGAGCTATCCTATACCTGGGAGCGGCGGGCATGTCGGGGAGAGGGCCCTGTTCGTTTGACTGCTCTCCCCACCCACATTCTTCCTGTGGGTCCAGGGAGCTGAACCGGTGACAAGCCTGCTTCTCTAACCTTTAGGCCACGGCTGCCCCAGGGGGATATGTTGACTTCTGACGGACTTGTTAAGTGTCTGTTAGTTCTAGGGAAGTCTTTTGAGATGATGAGAATTTAGGTATAATAGGAAATGATGTCCTGGTTCAGCTGAGAGGCTCTAGTGCAAATGTGTCTGTATTTTGCCTTTCTGCACAAGTGATTCCACAAATAAACCATGTTATTTGAACTGAAGATCCTGCCCCTCCTGAGATATTCAAGGGGGAATTCCATAACAAGTACAACAAAGTGAGATTACAGTATGCCAATTATGACCAAAGATCATAGATCTAGGTGCAAATGGTGTGACTGGGTTCCAGTATGACAGTAGGGTTGTAATAATGGGGTTCCAGTATGACAGTAGGGTTGTAATAATGGGGTTCCAGTATGACAGTGAGTTGAAACAATGGGGTTTCAGTATGACAGTGAGTTGAGCTGCTCCTGACGTCCTGTTGGTACAGTAATGGCTACCCTTCTCACCCTGAGCCGTCTCTCGTAGGTGGAGTAGTTGGAGCGGGCCTGGTCGCGCCGCTGCCTCCACTCGATGAGGCTGGGGCTGTGCTCGCTGGGCAGGGAGATGTTGCAGCGGCTGAACGCCGGGCTCACCAGGCCCCCGGCCACGTGCGGCTCCGTGCTCAGAGACACCTCCATGCCACTGGCCAGCGTCACGTGCAGCGAGCCGTCCGCGCTCACGCGGTAGCTATTCTGAGCGTGGTCTGGAGAGAGAGAGAGAGAGAGAGAGAGAGAGAGAAAGAGAAAGATGTGATGAGACACGCCCAAGAAGAAGAAAAAAACACGAGGACGACTAAGAAGGGGCTTTAGAAAAAATGATTGTGTTATGTGTGAATATGTGTGTGTGTGTGTGTCTGTTGGCGTGTGATACGTACTGTATATGCCTGTGTGTGCTAGCTCACTATGCAGCAGATAGTGTGAATGTGCAGGCATCTGTCCCTCTGTCTGTGTGTCTGTCAGGGTGGAGGATCTAACAGCCTGAGAAGGGTGTGTATTCACACCGCCGACGTCTCCACTGCGGCGCTGCTAGTGGCAGCCACATCTTTCGGCCCTGAGTGCCGGGGTCAGATAGCCCAGACGTCCAAACTGCACTGAAAGGTGTCAGTTATGTACATTTGCTTTTTCTGATGTCAATATAAGTATCAAAACATCGTTTTACCATCTGTTTGTGCTGACAACTGCTTACGTCACTTGTGAAAAATAGGCTTTAAATAAACTCCACATGTCTGACGCAGGCGGTGCGCAGGCCCTAACCTGTTTCCGGTGCGCAGTCTTAAATGGTGCTCATTTAGCTGTTTTTCTCCCCTCACTTTTTAATTGAAAATTACTCAGGGACAGAGCGCCAGTCACAGACGCTTCAGAAACATCACAAATGTGTATCACTGCACTGTCCCACACACGTAAACATCACCTACTAGGCAAAGGTATGTTTCTGTGTGTGTGTGTGTGTGTGTGTGTGTGTGTGTGTGTATGTACGTGGTCGGCATGTTGTTCACTGATGAGCTGT
>NC_045171.1:18148285-18153285 GCF_900700415.2 Clupea harengus | reverse complement strand
CCTCAGGAGCTTCAGAAGAAGACCGTCATTGGCAAGTAATTACCATGGGGGATTTAGGATGAGAATGTAACATATGTCTCTGAAAGGCATTTCAAATTGCACAAATGACATCTTTAACTGCAGCAAGATGGCAACGTTATAGAGCTCAGTGTGAACCATTCTGTGAGGGTGAGCTTGTTTTCTGAGAGCTTTTAGTTGGTCTTCCAAAGAATGCACCTGTGATATAACTCCCTTCCTCTAATGGAGGGAAAGAGAGCAAAAGAGCGAGCACAGAGGGAGTGATTAGAGGAAAGAGACGTGAAGAAGGGAGCATTAGAGAGAGAGAGGGAGAGAGAGAGAGGGAGAGAAAAACAAGCACATGGATGGGGATGAAAAAAGGGGAAAAAAGCCTTACTCATAGACTGTGGTCCAGCCGTTCTCGTTGCTCTTGGTTGCTAGGAGACCCGTGCCACCATGGTAGGAGAGGTGCGCCACATCGTGGCCCTGCGCCGACACCCGCTTGAGCGCCCGGCCGCCCGCCATGCTCACGCTCAACCAGAACACCTGCCCGCCTGGCACTGCCAGCCACAAGGGGGCGCCACTGGCACCCCCACTGCCACCGCTTCCGCCACCGCCCTCCCGCCGCACGTGCACCGCCTGCCCGTTCTTGGCCACCACGGCGCTGAGCTGCCTCTCGGCCGAGTCGTAGGTGAAGTTGTAGAGGAAGTCGCCGGTGATGAGGTGGCGCGTGTGCAGGTGTGTGCCGTTGGCGCTGAACACATACAGCTCCTGGTCGGGCAACGAGGGCACCTCGTAGAGGCCGGCGGCGCCGGGTCGCGGGCGGTTGAGGCTCACCGCGCGGATGCGGATGTTCCCCAGGTCGGCGATGTAGAGCGTGCCGTTGGGTGAGACGGCGAGCGCAGACGGAGCCTCTAGCCTGGCGTCGCGGGCGTAGCCTCCATCTCCTGCGCAGTGCAGAGCATGTAAATGAAAGACAAGGAGAAACAAAGGAATAAAAAATAAACTTTAAAGGTGTGGTCCTTGTATCCTGAGGAAAGGTTGTTGATATTTGACCTCAGCTGCCAATGAATTAGACCCCGCCCCTTCAGTGCTCCTGAAACAACCTTGCTGAGCGTCAGGAATGGTGTACATCTGATCCACTTTGTTTTCCATTCCAGAACCAGGACTGTGTACACACAGAACAAACAGCTAGGGAATGTGAGGAGAAACTTGCTGATTTCGACAAAAAGTGTATTGGATTATAATCAGGCATTGCTCCTTTAATGAAAAAGTGGAAAGGTATATATGAGGCGGCTGGTCCCCACTGCACTGGTTAACTGTGAAGGTGTTTATCTTTCTTATCTGTGGCCCTCATCTCTTCTCCTCTCCTCTCCTCCACTCTGCCTCTGCTTCCTCTGGAGCTCTTGATGAATTTACGGCTGTGACCAGCCAAAGAGCTTTCAATTTTCACACAGATTTATACACACAGAGTGTGTGTAGGACTGCTCCACCTGCATACTGGACCAAGAGTGTGTGTGTTTGTGTTTGTATGTGTGTGTGTGTGTGTGTGTGTGTGTGTGTGTGTGTGTGTGGGTGTGTGTATGTGTGTGTGTGTGTGTGTGTGTGTTTATGTGGATGTGTGTGTGTGTGTGTGTGTGTGTGTACGTGTGTGTGTGTGTGTGTGTGTGTGTGTGGTGTGTGTGTGTGTGCGTGTGTGTTTGAAGTGTGTATGACATGGTGGTACTCGGTGATGTAAACAGGTTATTTGCACATCAGTGTGAGAGAGCTGCACAAACACTGTTATGTCAAGAGAGAGGTGAGAGACGAGAGAAGCCAAACATGTGAACAGCAAGAAGGAGGTGCAGGTGTAGCTATGTGGTTAAAAGTGACGTGTTTGTGTGCGTGTGTGTGTGTGTGTGTTTGTGTGTATGTGAGTGAAAGAGAGAGACACACTGACACACTGTCAGTGTGTCACAATAGGTTGGGGCAACGGGAATGTGTGTTTGTGTGTGTATGTATATTGTTGTGTGTGTGTGTGTGTCACTACAATAGGTTGGGGCAGCGGGAATGTGTGTTTGTGTGTGTATGTATATTGTTGTGTGTGTGTGTGTCAAACACTTGAGCCTCTCCCCTCTCCCGTCCCTCTATGCCTCCTTCCTATCTCCAGAATAAAACAAACTGCTGCGTCTTGAAATGAGCTGATAAATCTCGATCTCTGACAGCAGTAAAGCGGACCTCAACAAACGCTAATTTCTCCATCTTCGTCCGCTCAGCGCCGCCCAGTTCTGTCGGAGTGTGATAGCGGCTAGTGGGGACCGCGGGGCTGCCTGCAGTGGGCTGCATAACTTTAGGGGCCCACTGTTAAGATGGGCTCGGTTCTGATGCCACAGGCTTGGCATGCGGCAGCTCTAGAGCTGGAGCCCTGCTGTCCTGTCATTCTCTTCGGTCTCGGCTCACACTGACTGCTCCTGCCTTGAAAATGGTGGCAAAAACGCATGCAGACATTCAGCCACCTCCCACACAGACACACACAAACACAGTCATTCAGGCAACACCACCCCCACCCCCACCCCCACCCCGCACACACACACACACACACACACACACACACACACACACACGCACACGCACACGCACACGCGCGCGCACACACACACACACACACACACACACACACACACACACACACACACATGCACAGACACAGCATGCGAAACAGACTGTTGACTAAATCCGAACTGGAGTTTTTTGAGCACAAACACTGAACGCACAGCTAGGGGACCGTGAGGATCAATTCACTGACTCAGACAAAAAAAAGTGTATGGGATTAGAATCGTGGATTACTCCTTGAAGTATAAATAAGTGAAGTATAATGCAGGCTACGCTTGACATTATTAACTAGCAGATAGCTACTTAGAGATTAGCCTGGCCAGAGCTGCTGTTATGACACCAAATCTGACTTTTTTTTTGCGCTTGGCAAACACAATGAGAACTGCAATGGTAGGAATATTTAGAAACAATTTCAAACCAGATAACATGAGGAAGACATGTTTCTGACCAACGATAGAAAAGCATTCATTTCAAACCTAGGCTAGCCTGCACTGGAACAAAGATGATATTATCCAACTGGGGTTCATCAAAGAATAGGCCCCATACTCATGTAGGCTTAACAAATAACAACATTACACATTAAACAACATTCATTTTGGTGTTCCAGTTTGATTTTCATCTATAAATTGGTGATTAAGCACTTTGAGAAGGTATTCATTGTAGTGAGATTTGGGGCCCTAATTTCATTGGGCAGTGAGCAAAGCAACAAGCAACAAGCAACAAGCAACGAGCTAAGTCCGCCACGAATTTCATAACTTGGCTAAATCAATTTGCTTATTTAATAACAAGAGCCAGATCCTAAGATCCACCAATCCTATGGGTGAGTCAGCGTAATGCTCCCACACGCCACACGATAACTGTAGTCCATGCGTGACAGTCTTTGCTCGCTGCTCATTGCTTTGCTTGTTGTCATTTTCAGTTGTCAGAAGTGGTGGGTATGAAATCGATGGGGACGTGTCCCCGGCACCCCCAGTGTAAATGACGCCTATGCTTCATGACTTCAGAACAAAATCTGGCCTGCGCCTATGTAAACCAGCTTCCCAGAGACCAAAATGGGCTTTCCTTTTATTTTTATATATATTTATTTTTTGTCTGTCACCGTGACGATCACACAATTTCGTGATCTCTCCCCACGATCCAAAGGACGAGATTAATTATTCAGCGCCTCTGCTCTGCTTTGGCAGGGTTCCTCTAAAGACAGGGAATAATACAGCAGATCTTATTTCCCTCTCTCTCTCACACACACACACACACACACACACACACACACACAAACACACACACACACACACACACACACACACACACACACGAGAGCCATCAGGGCCAGGCTATATTTTAATGACTTTAGAGGCATGCTCTCTCACTGTTTGTGTGTGTGTGTCTCTGTGTGTGAGTTTGTGTTTGTATGTGTGTTTGTATGTGTGTGTGTATGTATATATATACTTGAATGTGTGTCAGCGGCATGTCCTGATGATAATAATGAGGTAGAGTGCATTTTGTACACTTTGTACTACTAGAAAGTGAGCTCTTGTGCTCCTGAAAATATGCTTGTAGAGTTTATAGGCCAGAGTAGAGTTGAGTGACTTCCTCCTTTTTGGAGCATGCATATCTTGGTGAATGCATCAGTGCATGTGTGCTGCTGCGTGCATGTGTGCTAGTTGCTCCTGCACAGGCTATCCCCTGCTGTGCAGCTGACCTGGAAAAACACTGTGTGTGTGTGTGTTTGTGTGTGTGTGTGTGTGTGTGTGTGTGTGTGTGTGTATGTGTGTGTGTTGTTGTTGTATCTCCCTCTCTCACACACACTCTGTGTATATGTATGTCCCTCTCTCTCTGTCCGCGCATGAGTGCTGGAGCATTGCTGTATGTGCCAATACACTGTATACTCTCCTGATGCATATGTAGGCTATGCATACTTATATGTATGTAAATGATACGTGTATCCACTCGCCTGACTGTCCATATTGCCTTGTGGGTATTTACAGAGTCTCAAAATTCACCCTTCAGGCTGTACTCCACTGCACTGAGAAGTAAAGATGGACTCACAACTTGGTTGCACAAGAGATCGAATATGAATGATGGAGATTGGCCATGTTAATAAGGTATGAGGTGCCTCGTGCTAAACTTAAAATCCTATTTTTTTGTATTTTTCGTGTAATTTCAACTTTTATTTTAAAGTTTGCTTTCATTTTGTGGTCCTGCGCTTTGTACTGTAATTGATTTTGTGAAGATGTCACCAACTTTCAGGCCATGGCACATCCGGCCTCCATACTGCTCCATGCCGAATCTCTCCGTATCTAGCATATCCCACCTGAAAAGCACTCGCAGTTGGGGTCAATCTTGCAGTCGCAATCCGTGGTTGCTCCGGCGATGACGGAGATCTCTCCGTTGGTGGTGACCTGCTGGACGCG
>NC_045171.1:18138285-18140785 GCF_900700415.2 Clupea harengus | reverse complement strand
ATAAGGTAGGGGAGGGTAGCAGATAAAAGGGGGATGATGAGTTGGTGGGATTCCGTCCTAGAGCCATATCTTTGAGAGTTCTGGTGAAGATTCTGACTCTATCCTTGGGAAGATGAAGTCCATCATACAGATCACTTGGGCCAATGGAGAGGAGATGGGCTACATGGACAGCTACTGGTTAGCTCTGTATTGATGTCATCTGTACGATTTATTGAAGGAGAGTAGATATAACGATGCAGGTTTCTGGGAACTCCCTGTTTGCTCACTCCACTGCCTTCGTCATTGCTTCTTCAGTCCCACGACATTGGGAAGGGAGGTCAGCTGGGTCTGCCAAGGAGGTCCTGATTAAGGAGATAAAGGGCCTGGTTGATGTTACTGCAGTGTTTGGTTGCCCAGGGAAGGTTCAGGAACTTCCTGTTTGAGTCCGTAAAAAGCGCCACCTGTGAGTCTGGTGTTGCTGTACTCTGAGAAGCAGTGATTCTATGGGTGTGGGGGAGTGAAGAGAGGATTCAGTGAGGCATGCTGTTTGTTATCATATGTATGTGGCTGTGGGTTTAGTTGTTTGTTACCTGTATGTGAGTTTAGGTGTTTGTTTGTTACCTGTTTGTGAGTTTAGGTGTTTGTTTGTTACCTGTATGTGGCTGTGAGTTCAGGTGTTTGTTACCTGTATGTGAGTTTAGGTGTTTGTTATCTGTATGTGAGTTTAGATGTTTGCTATCTGTATGTGGCTGTGAGTTTAGGTGTTTGTTATCTGAATGTGAGTTTAGATGTTTGTCATCTGTATGTGGCTGTGAGTTTAGGTGTTTGTTACCTGTATGTGAGTTTAGATGTTTGTCATCTGTATGTGGCTGTGAGTTTAGGTGTGTGTTTGTTTGTTATCTGAATGTGGCTGAGTGTTTCTACCTTTGTATGTCAATTGCCCTCTAATTGCTCCTTCATTTATGCTATTTGCCTCAAGAGGGTTTTGTCCATTTCATTGACATCCTGTTTTAGCCTTGCCATCTGGGCTCTGAGACTTCTGTTCTCCTCCTGAATGCCCTGGATGGTACATCTGAGCTCAGAGAGATCTGAGTATCCATCAGCTGCTGAAGCTTCTCTTTGAGTTGCCTGTTGGAGTTGTAAGGGGGATCATTTAGCCAGGCCTGCATGAGCGCTTTCAATTCTGTAAAATCCAGCTCAAGAACGTTGGACCAGACTTTCTCTTAACTGTCTATTAGAGCTGAGGGGTGATGGTGGAGCAGGGGTCAATGCTGCCTCCTTTATCTGCTCTTCGGTTTCGTGATGGCCTGACCATTTCTCTTTCTGTCCATATGCTTTCAGTAATGCCTGCTCAAAGGAACTCAACATGTTTTCATGTCCCTGGACCGTACCCTTAGTGTAGTCGGTGATAGTCAACTCAAGGTTGTCTGTGTCCGTATTTTCATCCTCCCGGTTCGTTAGTCTGCCTCCATGCACAATGCCTCTGCATTAGTGGTCGTCGTGTTTGGAGAGGACAGATTTTCACTCAAGTGAAATATCAGATTGTTGTCACTCTTTTAACCCTGTGCTTTGTAAAGTCTGTGAAGAGGACCTTCGCATTAATCCTTAGGACATGTTGTCTCATTGTGTTTTTTCTTTGCCTTCTACTGCATTCTACTGTTTCCATAGCGATCAAATGTTTACTGTCTAAGGCAGGAATCACACTGAAAATAAATAAATATCTCGTTGCTAAGTGGTGTGAAGTACTCATTTCTGTACAATGGAAAGAATCGTGAAGCTATGAAGAATCGTATGGCTTTGATTGCCTGAAATGTTCCTAGGATACATTAAACTGACATTGACGATCATCACATTACGCTCTGGAAGTTGGACCAAGTTCAACTCGAATCAACATTCTGCTACCACGTCATTGGCATAACGCTAGCTGTGTCAACCGTTCTGCTGCTGAACCATAGCAAATAATAGAAAATCTCAGTTTGATCCCTGCCTAACTGTCACTTTCCACTGTCAATCAGTTATCCAGCCTGCTAATCTCACTACTTGTTAGATAGGCTAGCAGGCAATAAAATAGATAATAACAGATAATCTTCTTGGGCTAGGGTCCTTGGCCTCTGGTCAGGCTTACCTTAAGTTAGAGTCCAACTTTAGATTTGAGTTTGAAATCCTGTTTGTAGCAGCTAGCCATCAGTTTTCCCTTTTCTTGTCTACTGGACAGAATTCAAACGAAAGTCCAAGAATTTCATAAGAAATGTGTTCCTATTACTTCCTGTTTGGTATCCACATCACATTTTTCTTTTTTGTCTCACTTTTAGGTTAATTAATCATTTTTTATTTTATCAGGAGCTCATTGTTATTCTGACTGCACTGACATGGAACATCTCTCTCTCTCTCTCTCTCTCTGTCTCTCTGTCTCTCTCTCTCTCTTTCTTTCCTTCCTTCCTCTCCTCTGTCTCTGCTCCTCCCCTCTCCAGCCATTCTCTCTCTCTCTCTCTCTCTCTCTCTCTTTCCTTTTGTTCTTTCT
>NC_045171.1:18125785-18128285 GCF_900700415.2 Clupea harengus | reverse complement strand
ATTCAAGTTTGATACTTGATTCAATTAAGGCATTAAACATATTGACCCGGGAGAGAGGGAGAGAGAGAGAGAGAGAGGGAGAGAGAGTTAGAGAAGGGGGGAGTTAGAGAGAGAGAGAGGTAGAGAGAGAGAGGAAGAGAAAGTTGTAGATTCTACATTCTACAGTTAACAGCAGCAGAGAAATACGCTTGTGTTTTGAGAGGAGATAAACATTTAAACTCGACGGATACATAAACACGAATGACTAACAGCAAGCAACTCCAACGTCCCATTCTGTATAATTCAGAAGCAATAAATGAGCAGCTTAGGAAAACCATAAAGAGGAGCTCCTCAGGGAAAGACCGTCTTGGGAAACCAGATTAAGAATGGAGGAATCAGAAACCTTCCATTTTTTTCTCACACAACCCAGAAGCTAGGCACACTGCGATCAGACACCATTACTCCACAGCCAGTCCTGTCCGCGAAGGACGGAAACGACAGATACAGGAAAATGAAGGTTCTGACGACACAACAACAAGAACAACAACACATTTGTACAAGACTGGAACAATAACAATACAGGGAAATCTGAAGAAAGAAAAAAGAACTTGAAATGAGAGAAAAAAGGAGTAAAAGAACACAGCGATCCCAGTCCATACACAATGGGAGTACACACAATGCAACCCTACAGATGAGCAATCGACTGAAGACAGCGAACGTGACAACTCTACAGAGATGTCTCTTATCCACAGCTCTTTTGCTGATGTGAAGGAGCAGGTTACAAAGTTGGAGGTAGAGCTGGTGCAATTGATAGAGACTATGAGTAGCGGGGCACCCACCCCAACAGAACACATCAACCAAAATGACAAGGAGGATGACTATAGAAAAGAACTGATAGCACTCTAAAGAAATCAAAGAGTTGAAAAAGGGGGAAGGAGTAATACAATAAACAACGACAGGAGAGCTCAGGCAGTTTAAAGTAGACAGGGAAGCACATGCAAGACAGAAAAGCTGTTACACGGTGAAAAACAACCGGAGAGGTTGAATCAATCTCCTCCCCCCCCCCCCCCTACACTGTATTCTAAATGAGTACGATCCAGGGACTTCAGTGCCTCCTTCCATCAGTTTCCCTACCACCAACACCAGCCTTACCCCCCCCCCCCCCCCCCCCCCCTATGCATTCTAATGCCAAGTTTGCGGAGGAGAATAAACCATTCCCAAAATACAAACACACAGAAACACACAGAAGGCCCTGGAGTAACTTTCAGCGGACCAGATGGGCTCCCCCAGTCCCTTCATCATACACACGGGCACCAATGATCTGGGAGCCCAGTAGGACAGAGTGGTCCCATCATTCAGGAGGGTAATAGAGAAGAAGGCCTCTTCCATCTGTCCTAACTCCATAATAGTCATCTCCACATTGCTGCCGCAAACAGACACCATTAAGAAGATCAATGCCAGTGTGTGCGCAGACTGTGCCTTTGTCCGGAGCCTAATGTTTCTCTGGCTCAAAACTCCACCCTGAACCTAAAACAGCCTCTGTGACCACGTCCACCTTCACAGAGAAGCAATGCCAACTCTTGCAAAAGACCCTGAAGGATGTCGCTCTCAATCGCCCCCTCAGCACTCCGCAGAGCACCTCTTCACCCCTGAGAGGCACTTTACAGGACCATTACAGGGCCCAAACACACCACCGCCAACAAGACCCTCCGCCTCAACAACTTGGAACAAGGCATTGGAACAACCAAGTGAATAGCTCTAGACACCCCCTCTCTGGACAGCCCACAGCCAGGCGAAGGCATCCCAAATCCTAAAGGCCAGCTCCTGCCCAGCCTTACTACAGCTACAGCAGAGCCTCAGGAGGAGGAGAACCAGAGTTACGCTCAAGCAGCCAGCAAAGCATCAGTCCCCCACCCTACCATCACTCCCCCTACACCAAGCCATATCTATTGTGTGTGTGTGCGCATGTATTTGTATGTATGTATGTGTAGACGTATAGATATAGATATCTTCGTATTTACATAAACATAAACAAATCTTTATGTTTATCTAATCTCTAAAAAATAAATAGCTAAAGCATGAATACCAATGGGTTCATCTTCCAAATTACATGTTGGAATGTTCAGGGCCCTAGGTCCTCGATATCTGGTGTTTGAAATCCAGACTTCCTAGGAGAGGTAAAGACCTCTGACATCCTAATGTTACATGGAGTAGGGGAAATTTGCCCACTGGCTGTCCAATGGGCTTTAGGGTAATAGTACCATCAACGACAAAACTAAAAGGAATAACTCAGGGCAGAGACTCAGGAGAAATGCTAATATGGTTTAAAACAGAATTGACACATACATTGGGAACCATTAAAGCAGGAGAATTTTGCATTTGGCTGAAAATAAAAAAAGAGGCCGTCTCTTCAACCCAAGATTTTTCTTTATGTGCAGCTTGTATCCCTCTTTCTGAATCCCCTTACTATACTGAGCAGATTAGCCATTTTTAGGCAAAAGGCAATATTCTTTTGTGGTGA
>NC_045171.1:18115785-18120785 GCF_900700415.2 Clupea harengus | reverse complement strand
CATGATGCAGGGTTCATGTAAGGCATTAGCAACCTGCATACACTCTGGGGACACACTGGGGTTCACGACCTCCTGCCGGTGGGCTGAGTACATGGATACACACAGAGAGGCCTGCCATGATCCCTGCATGCGTTATGCACTAGTCACACCGGCCTCTCCTACAAAGACAGCATCTACTGGCACTCTGGTTTGAATGTGTACGTTCATTGGTGCCATTCACAGTCACTGCAAATATTATGCCCATGATCTGTGTTTTATGCCCAGCCAAGATTTTCAGTTATCTAAACATTTTTGAATGATTCAATTACTTTTTTTGTGGCACCTTAAGATAAGATAAAAAACTGGCAGTATTGGCGGGAACCAACCAGCCTACAGTAGATAGCTACTTTTTTATTTGCAACGTACCTCAGTGGGAGTACTTGTACTATGCAAAACTATAGAATGACAATAAAGGCTTTTCTATTCTATTCTATTCTATTCTATTCTATTCGAAACGTGTCTGAAGCCCCATGCTACTAGATGCAGACATGGAAATGAATGCTCACAGAGATAAAACACATAGTCCTTCTCATAATATGATACGATAATAATATGATAATAATGCTTACGATGAGTGTTAAATCAAAAGACGAGAGTCAAAAAGGCAATTCACCACATGCGGGTGATGAGGCGATTTGAGGAGCTCGACATCCAAGGCTGACCCCTAGGTGAAAGTGTAGGACACATCTTTTTTTCTTTTTCTTCTGTTGTCACTTCACATTCGTGAGCCATGATGAGAGAGAGCCAAAGCAACTCCCTGTGGACATCTCAATACAAAAGCATTACCAAGTTGGGAGGAGGGTGTGTGTGTGTGTGTGTGTGTGTGTGTGTGTGAGGGGTTGTTTCATCAGTATTGTGAGACAGGTTGTGTCCTCTGAGAACTCAAACTTTGGACTGGCTGACTGGCATAAGCAATGAGAGACAAAAAAAAAACACCCTCAACAGATGAACACATAAACAAATGGAGAATTTACAATGGTGGCAGCGAGAAGCTCATTCTTCTGCTGCTCTGCCTTGCCAGCTGCCATCATTAGGGGCCAGAGTCACGGGGAAGGAGAAAAGAGCGAGCCAAACTACGCCTGGCATCTGACATCGCACTTATCCATCGTCTCTGCCGCGACCCGGCTTTCACTGTGGTGACGGGCGAAGTATCAGCGGAGGCATTACCTGAGAAATAATGCGATAAAACTTTAATTTATTCCCCCATAGTGACAATAGCTCCCTGTCTGCCAGTGAGAGATGACAGCACAGCTGCCATCAATGGGCATCTGCGCTGGGGCCGAGATGGAGCCCTGTGTCACGTCCCGAAAGCGCACATCAAAATGACGCCTCGACCCCCCCGCCCCCCCGCCCCCCCTCCCGCATCCCCACCTCCTCCTCCTCTTGTTGTAACGTGGCATAAATAAAAAGTGGCACTAACAACTGTCCCTGAAAAGCGCTCTCTCTCTCTCTTTCTCTCGCTCTTTCTGTGACTCTCTGAGAGACAGCGCTGCCCTCCCGTGACATGCCATAGCAATGGTCTCTATTACACCCTCAACGCAAAACCAAAACAACAACAGACACATCTTGCTGAAAGGACTCACGAAATAAACACTTTCACAGTGAAGTGTTGATGTAAGAAGCTGCTTTCACCTAATGCCCAAAAGCCACAAAATAAAAGGCCTTTTTGTTGCTGTTGTTGTAGTTGTTGTTGTTTTTGTGGGCGTAAACATCCTTTACATAAATACAAAAAAACAAGAGAAACCCAAAACTACAAGGTCATCTCTCCCTGCGGTGCTCTTTTTCGACCTCCTTCCCTTCCTTCATTCTTAAGGGCTTTTCCATTCAGGCACAATCGCGGCTCGTGCCGCTGCGTTTGCAGGTGAACACAGCCCCGACTGAACAAACATCCGACAGTGCACAGTTAAACCGTTCCGCGTTAAACCATCAAGTCGGCGATGACTCCAGCGGGGCCGTGCCGCGAGAGAGTCTGCTACCCTTACTCTGGCAGAGGCTCCTGTCAATCAAGCTGCCAAGTGACGCCGCTAAGGAGAAACGCCACTGCCACTGCCGCTGCTGCTGCCAGAGACTGTGACAGAGGACTGTCTCCAAGCCCCGCCGGCAACTGCCATTGATTCACGCCTCGGCATTTGGCAAACAGAGAGAGAGACAGAGCAATGAGATTTAAATGTTTCTTAAAGGTTCCTCCAAGGCAAGTGTTGTTTTTTTTTTCTTCCTCTCTCTCTTGTCACGACACAGAGCACACGAGGGGGAATACTGGTTAACGTGACATTTGTGATTCACGGCGGCACACTGACACGGCGCTAAGTGAGGGGAGCGCGGCGTGGCGTTTGCCTGCGCTCATCACCGTCGATGTATGAAAACAGCTGGCAGCGAACGAGGCCCCCAAACTGCGCCTGTGGCCGCCATTAATTCCGTCGCTGCCATTAATTCTGATGGGATCCATGTCGGCTTTTCCGGAGATTTCTCCCAGCACGGAGCGAAAAACAAACAAAAAAATGCCAGCATGCAAAATGCAATTGTTTTAGAGCTCTCTGCCACGGAGAATAAAGGACCAGATCGTTCTGTGCCCACAGAGAGAGGGAGAGAAAATTGCAGCTAGGAAGGGAATTTAGTTCCCCTGGTTTTGACTTATTTATATCTTTATTTCTAAAATGCGCATACACAGTGCCCATTCTGGGCTTTGGGGAATGAAGTGTAAATCTTCTTATTTCCTGTAGGCTCTTTGTGAAGAGCAACAATAAGCTCACAACAACCCAGTACCACTGAATGAGAGAGAGAGAGAGAGAGACAGATGGAATGAAAGAGGGGAAGACAGGGAAAGGAAGATAAATTCCCATCCCTGAGAGGTGACAGTGACCAACTGGTGTTGGCCGCGAGGGGTGGGGGTTCACGGTCTGCCAAGCCTGTCTAAAGAGCGATAATGGCGGATGTTGATCGCGGCACAGTGGGGACGCCGGCTGGGCGGGGGCCCTGGGCGGTGGGACGGGGTGTGAGGGAGAGCAGGGCGGAGCTGAGACAAGGTGAGATGAGAGCAGGGCGCCACCCCAATCCCCACACCTCTTTGACTTTGTCTGACCTCCACGTACACACACACACACACACACACACACACACACACACACACACACGCACATACAGTCACCTTGGGCTACACGCGCTCTGGATACTCTGCAGACACTGGGCCAGATCAGGCCCGGATTCAGAACAGATCTGTCTGGGCCCAGCTGTGGGTCCAGGCCTCTATCTCCGCCTGACAGGGGAGGTTTAGCAGGTTTTTTTCTAGCAATTTTTCTGGCTTGCGTCACCCTGATCAAAGCTGTCACCTCCGAGATGCTGGGTATTTCTATTTAAAGTATTTTTGCTGTGCGTTTCCCCCTCGAAAGTGCTTTCCTCCACCACTTTCCCCTGACCCGCCAGCCCACCATCCAAATTACATTCCCACTCCCCAAAAAAAGGAAGAGGAAGAAGAAGGAGAAGAAGAAGAAGAAAAGAAAAAAACTGTCACCTCTTACATCTGTAATGGGGTGAGTCAGAGACGAGGAAGTCAACAGAACAAAGGAAGAAGTGGCGAAGGAGAGGAGAGGAGAGGAGGAGAGAGAGAGGAGAGAGGGAGGAGAGAGGGAGGAGAGGGAGAGCCACTGGGGAAGGCTTGGATGTGATGGCTGTGTGTTCGCCTCAGATAAAGGCATTAGTCTGCCACCTCTGAGGCTGAGGGAGTCCGCCATGCGCCCCGTCGCCCCTCCGCCTCGTCGCCATGTCCCCCCACCCCACCACTGGCAGCACCCAGCCCATGTTCCCCCCCAGCTGTGGAGATCCCGGCTGGAGGCTGATCTCAGAGCAGTGGGCGCAGATAACAGTTTGCGGATGCCGTCGCCACGCCAAACAACAACAGCAGACCAGCATACAGCCACAACAAAGCATAACCAGGAAGCAAACCGCCATTAGAACCCACAGGAATTTCCATGCGCGGGTTGTTGTTGTTGTTGGTTGTTATTGTTATTGGAACTCTAAAAATTCTCCTCCGTGAAACAAAACAGGACCGGGCTGCGGTTATTTTATTAATTTTTTCTTCTGTGTTAATCTGGAAGGTCTGTGTTCTGAGCTCAGTCAGCAAGAAGGTCAAGGACTGAGCTGACATGACTCTCTCGAGACAGAGATAGCTCTTTTATGCCAAACACAGGAGAGAGGGAGCAAGCGAGAGAGAGAGAGAGAATGAAAGAGAGAAAACAATGTGTTTTCTCCCTCTCCTTTGCGAGATATTTGTATAGAGTTAATTAACTCTGGGGAAAGCGAAAAAGCATTTGCATTTGCCGTGGTTTCTGAAAACAAATCTCACATTGTTATTAGGATGTAAGTGTTTTCAAGGGCGAGTGTTCAACCGACGCCGGATGCGGCGGCGGGTTGCGCGTACTCTCGTTGCCCCGCGTACTGCGTCTCGCCCCTCGCGATGCTGTTTGATAGAATAACATTCCGTGGAAGATCGCGACGGAGCTCGGCAAACACAGACAAAGGATGAGTGATGCGCCGGGAGAGCGGTGCCTGGAAGGCTGTTGACTTGTTTGCGAAAGGATGAGCACGTGAGTTCACGAGCCACGCTTTTTTTTTCCCTTTCCTTCTCCATGACGATCAATGTGTGGTGTGTGCAAATCATCAGCATGAAGACGAGTGAATGCAGAGGATGAGCTAATACACCTTACAGCCCCCCTTCAAAAAATTCTTCACACATTTCAATGTCACTGGAAAAAAAGAAAACTCAAAAAAGAAAAAGAGAAAAAAAACAGCATACAGAAAACAGGACACTCACACTCACAGTCATACCCTCCCCCATCCATTCTCTCTTTTTCCATCTCTCTATCTATCTCTCGCTCTCTCTCGTTTCTATGCACTCAAGCCTCAAGATTGATTATCTCAGTGGTGGTGGTTGGATGGATATACTGTAATGAATTTTTTAAGGTCTC